>NC_091126.1:87968257-87990757 GCF_040183065.1 Periplaneta americana | reverse complement strand
TTTAATTGTGTGTTATCTGGTGAGCTATAGTTTTAACGAGACGAGCATGCGCAATGTTATGTCTCTGGAACTTGGAAATTGTCGGCCGGCCCATTCTTTTTGCCGCTAAGTGTATGTATGTATGTATGTATGTATGTATGTATGTATGTACAGTATGTATGTACTGTATGTATGTACAGTATGTATGTATGTATGTATGTACTGTAACTGCACTGCACTGCACTGCACTGCACCGTTGCATTGGAGTTTCGCGGGTTCAAAACAGGGCGAGGATGATGGATTCTGAAGGGCGATAATATCCGTAGCATAGCTTCCTCCGTGAAGGAAATATTGCTGTGGTCCCGTGTCATATATTTATGTTACGTGAAAGGACCTGGAGCCATCGGCGTAGCTCAGTCGGCTGAGGCACTTGCTTGGCGATTCGAAGGTGCGTTCGGGCGTGAGTTCGATTCGCACTTGGGCTGATTACCTGGTTGTTTTTTTCCGAGGTTTTCCCCAACCATAAAGCGAATGTCGGGTTCTATGGCAAATCCTCGGCTTCATCTCGCCAAATACCATCTTGCTATCACCAATTCCATCGACGCTACATAACCCAGTGGTTCATAGCAGCGTCGTTAAATAATCGACTAAAAAAAGACCCGGTCTCTGATAGTGGCTCAAGGAAAAATTATCGGCCGTTTCTCGTTCATGTTGAATTTCGATACTGGATAAAATTTGCAGTTGAAAGCATTGTTTAATCAGGTAGTAGGGCTACTGAGAGATAAGTAAAATGCCAGTCATAGAATAACCCTCATTTCTCGCCAACCATGATGTACACATACATATCTAATGCGTAAGGAAGAATGAGCGTAGAAATCGGGCGGATCCAGGTCTTGAGATAATATGACAACAGTTATATTTAAGTTTACAGATTTATTTTACTGTCATTTTACTTTGATGAAATTAAACCCAACAGTTTCATCTCTGCCTTATATAGGTCTACGTACGTCAGCAAAGTGTTTTCTAGGGGTGAACGTACACCCCTTGAATAGTAACTAGTGGACTCGTCCTAGCAGCGACCAGTACTGGCGAGTGGCTGGCGACAATAATAGGAAAAAATAAGTTAGCCCCCCTCCCCCCTTAAGGAAATCCTGAATCCACCATTGAATAGGGACCGTAATTCTTGGTGAAATAAAATGAACAACTTCGGAGTTACATCTGACATTATTTCGCTGGGTATTTCGTGAAATAATTTGTCATTTTGATGAGCATTTTATGAAGTAATTTGTCAGTTAAATGTATTAAGTTGTGTTTAATATAAAATGTTACTTTTTTTTTACACATCACATATCAGCATCACCAAAATATAAACTAAGCCTGGTAAACATTTATGTTACAAGCAACATTCTTTCCTGAATCTTTTTTTTTCGATAACCATAGAGAAAATAAAATTGTACACAATATTTATAGAGAAAAGACTGAAACCTGACATTGTCAGGTGAGTGACAAATTAGGTGAATAAAAGCCACAAACATGCTTTTTAAAAACATTGAATAACATTTTGTAGCATATTTCGTAGTTTTTATGATAGAGAGTGTATATTACATAGCTATTGATACTTATATTTCGCACAGTAATCCTAATTTCACATTATTTCGCGAGTTAGTTATTTTACGTACCTAGGAGGGTGAATGTAACAAAGAAAGTAATTGTGGACTATTTCGCGCGTTTCGGTATTACCAAAAATTATGGTCCCTAGGCATCAGGTGTCGTCCTGCCCGATGTGATGGAAGTATAAGAGATAGTTTGAAATGTCCATTAAACGACGAAGCAAATTGAACTTAGCAACTTGTCTTCTCGTAACTCTAGAATCGAAGATCGAACTGCTAAGTCTCTGTTTAGGGAATCTCTATGCCATTTTTTGTGTTTTTTTCAACCCAACTTTTTTCTAATTCTCACGGACCCCCTTCAATACAATGCAGTGATTGTAAATACGAATTTTAATTTAGCTGTTTATAGGAAGGCTTTGAAATATATATTTATAGTTAAATGACGATCATAATGGGACAAGTGATCTGTCGTGTTCTTAGACTGTATGGTAGTCAAGAGCTTAGGCTGGCAGGCGTAAAATGACTTTGCGAACTTGATTGGAAAGCTTTACATCTCTTTGTTAACCCTTATCTCGTCTCCATAGAAAATAATGAGTCACAGATAATGAACATAGCAGGTAACGATCCAGTTACATATATACAATATGTCGGGGCAAGGTCAGCTTTGTGAAGCTGAACCATTAATGTAGTTATGTGGATATGCTTCACAATCACTGAGAAAGTCAGATATATTTTGCAGTTCTGCCTTTTATGCTTCTCAATATATCGGTGCAACATTGGTAAACATGCACTTTTTGTATTCTTCAGGCATGGAACTTGATTCTGAAGACAGTCCACAGGTAATACAAAAAATAAAAACATTCCGTGTTTGAAATGTCTTTTTTTTTCTCTTTTTTACGGAGGAGGAACCCGAAGGCTTGCACCTCAGTTTGTGAATGATATTTGTAGCCTAACAGCCGCGCTCTTGTAGGTCTAAAAGTACAGCACGAAACATCATGAACTTCACCCGGGTTATTATATAGATGATGATGATGATGATGATGATGATGATGGCGAAATGATTCCGAGGTCCAACGCCGAATGTTACCCATCAATTCTGCTTCAATTGTTTAAGGGAATACCCTGGGAACTATTCCAAACATGTAATTTGTCCCAACCAGGATTTGAACCCGGGCCCACTCGTTTCACAGTCAGACGTGCTAAGCGTTACTCCACAGCGGTGGAACTTGAAATGCCTTACTATGAATACGAATAATTAACCTGCGAATTCAGCTTCTCTCTGTACCACCAGCATTAAAATAATGAACTAGAGGATTTATAAATAGCTATACTCAAATTTAGGTTAGTAAGTCTACAATATTGTTATTAATCTTAATGTTTAATTCAGTCAATATCACTGCTAGCACATTTCTTTATTTTTTTACGTCTTATTTTCTGCCGCGTATACGGGTCACATGTTTGTGATATCACTCTATTTGGATTTGGTTCGGATCTCTCCAGAGCTATTCAGTTGTTTGGAGTTTTTCAGTGTTTCCTGTAACTTTAAGGCAAATGTCGTGTAATTTCATTGTAAGTCCTTGGACTTAATTCACCAAACTACCATTTATGACCAATGCAATCGCCGCTAGACAACACAGCATTTAATACAGCATTGTTAAGTGAAAGATTAAAAACTTTTTGGATTAATTTGTTGTATATAAATGCAAATATATATATATATATATATATCCTACAGAAAATGAATCTCACAAGCAGAACACCGATTATGGGAATAACGAAGCTGTTCAGATGACAATGAATACGTTGGAAGAATGCCTGTGACAAGCACTCTCCCGTTATCAGAGATACGGATGCGCCGACTCCTTCCCACAGGTTTAGTACCTGGCATGCAATTTCAGACCAAGGTCATTGGGAAAATGAAGTTGCATAACGCAGAAGAAAAAGGAGTCCGTTTTATATTAGCCTTGACAGCATCAAATCTATTTTTGTAGTGAGTCTGACGTTATAAAGGAAATTAAAACGAAAGAATTGAAACCCTTACCTATGCATCCAAACCGTCACTCATAAGTCATAACGTAACCTTAATGAAGTTGAGGTGTTCCCTGTATTGTGAACGTTCCATCCTCGACAAGGTTATTGGCTTTTATTTCGTTCCCGTGTTCGTAAGACGTCCTTTCCCATAATCGTAACAACTGACTTGGTGTTGCTGAATCTTACAATGATTCGATAAGTAATACTGGTTTAATGCAGGCCTGGGCGCTATTAACTCGATTAAATCATGCAGATCACCCCTTAACTCCCCACTCCACCTTCCCCGGCCGAGACAGTTGTGTTTTGGTGCGGTACGAGCTGACAGGAAGGTAGTGACGGATTGTATCAGACTTTTACGACGTTTTGGCTCTCGCTTGTCGCCTAAAATCCACCACTGTTGAACATAGCCTTACTCTGCGTTTGTTTATAAGGCGGTGTAAGCGAAAAAGGACGTGGGAGGGGGTTTCTCCGAACCTTTCACTTCCCCGCTTATCCCCAGGGCTGGTTTAATGTGTACTTGTGTTTGCGTTTCAACATGTTTAGGAATGCGACGGGACCTGAACCAATGAAGGGTTTTTGGGATTTAAATTCTGAATCTTCAGTTCTATATGTGGGATTTTTTATGATAATGAATCTAACCAAAATGCAGAAGAGATGGGTTCTATAGCTAAATTATTATTAGTAGAGACCGGATTTTAAAGGGGAAATTTTTCATCAAAAAAGGGAAAGTTACAGCCAAAAAGAAAAGACTTGAAAAAGGACTATATTACTCCCCAAAACACACTTCAGCACATTTATGAATATACATGGCACACACAATCTTACATTTATCTCTTCACAACATAAGTAAAGTGTTGTATTTGATATAGTCAAAAAAGGACTTCAAAAAGAACTATATTACTCCCTCAGAAGGGTGCTATTTTAATTGAAAACACACTTCAGCACATTCATGAATACACATAGCATACAAAAGCTTATATTTATCGCCATAATTTTTATTATTACTGATTTTCTGGGTCAAAACGTGTCGCATCCTCTTAAACTTATCATCTTGTATTCTTAACAGTATACCTCAGTTTTCTAAGAACAATGTGCAGAGTAAAACGACAAAGAAATTTGTCATCTTGAAATTGTCTGTAAACTTTTTCCCGTATGCTGTGCAGAGTTAGTAAGCAGGCTACATGAGCGCGTTGATTGCCTATCAAGGCGCGATATCTGACCGGATTTTGATGCAACTTGTGGTGTAAAAAGCAGAAGGTTTCTCGGGGTACTCTCGCTTCCCTCGTTCATTCCACCAACATCCACTGTCTTCCCCTCATTACATCCATCCGCAATATTTAAAAACAGGCTGGATTGAAGTTTTGGGGTAGCAGGTTATCCGATGTTGATATAGGAAGCACTTGGGCATGCTCTGGTTATCAAGTACTCGGATGGGATCTGGCTCTCTCAGGGCTGAGGAAAGATGGCGCAACTATCCGCATCGGATTCACAAGTGCCACCAGGGCTACCTTTCGGATTTGGTCAATCATAGCCAATATAAGCCAGAGTGCAAGGATCTGCCTCGGGTCCGGCCCTTGAAAAGTAGCCAAGGGAAATATTAACTTACTTGCAGTAAAATGGTGCTTAGTGGTAAGGAAATAAAACAGCTGCACTGCATCTTTCTTCCTTTGGGATTCGTGTCTTCTCTCCTATTTACCTTGTGTTGCTTTCAATGATGATCGTTCCCTATTGTCAGATAATCCCACTGTTTATATATTTATTTCTAATTTTCTTACTCTAACATTCCCTCTTGTCTTACCACTATGGTTAGGAGAGTGAGAGTCATGTCATCGTAGCCTACACTAAACATGTCACAAATGCGGCTCTCCTTGCTAATGAGATCAGCATGAAGCAGGGCGGCTGCAGGAACATCAAATGACAGTCAGAATGCAACGGACAATCACCCAATCCCGTCAACGAAATATCACTTTCTTCCTTTGCCTGCTTTGGCAATCTAACCTTAGGCTGCTTGGTTCGGAAGAGCACACTCTATCTACAGGATGATTCACGAGGATTTACCGTCCCTTACGTAGCTTATTTTCGAAGACATTCTGAGCAAAAAATGTCATATAAACATTTGTCCTAATCTCAATATTTTCAGAATTACACTAATGTGAAGTTGTTTGTAAACTATCATTATTCTTGAGTTGTAAAGGTAAAAGAATATTACAGATAAAGAATAAACTATTCATAAGTATCATTTCTTTAATTAACTAGTATTCTGAAGCTAAAATTTTTGTGAATTCCATAGTTGCTTCGTACAGATTTATTTTTCCGATTTTTAACTACAGAATTACATTTTCTTACGCATTTATCACAACAATTGTTACAAATCACGCCACTCTTGTAAATTCTTTAACAGTCTTACTAATGAAGCGTGTGTAGTTTTTATACGAGACTTATGTAGAGTTGAGACATAAATCTTTACTAATAAACCATGCATAAGCAACTGATGTATGAACAGGCTGTAGCTATACAATGGGAATTGCTTTGCAGTAGTTATATACACGAAACCCTTTGTTTAAGCGTTGTATTTAGAGAAAAAATGGCCGCCCCTTTAACAGCTGTTCGTATCGACTGTCATTTTATGATGATGTTTGCCTTGCAACAACAAAACAAACCAAAGAGGACAGAATAATTAGAATAATATTGCTGTAGCTTGTACTCTGTGACCAAAATATAGTGTGGTAATCGATTAGAGCCAGTTATACTATCGATACTTAACACGCCACACTAGAGCACTCTACAGGATGGAATAGAGAACCTCAGATATTCTATTACCTTTCGTAACGAAGTAATGACGAAACTATGACGTAGCTGTGTAACAGTTATACTGTTATACACGACGTATGTAGTGATTATTAGTAAGGAATTTACACACGACGTATAAACGAGCTACTCATTATATACAGTTAAACGTCTGTATGTAGAGTTTTATTAGTAAGACCGTAAGACTATACATTAGGATGCTTAATTGAATTGTAAATAATCAAGTTCCTAAAGTCATATGATTTGTAACAATTCTTTTGATAATTGCGTAAGAATGATGCCATTTTTAGTTAAAAATTGAAAACAAAATCTGTACAAAGCAATTAACAACACTAGCCAATTAAAGAAATGACAATTCTGAATAGTTCATTCTGTATGTGTAATATCTGTTTACCCTCGAAACAAAAGAAAAAGGGTATTTTACTATCAACTTCAAATTAGTGTAACTCTGAAAATATTGAGATTAGAACACATATTTATATGACATTTTTGCTTAGAATGTCTTCGGAAATACGCTCCGTGACTGTAAATCCTCGTGAATCACGGAATATCGGACTTATGGTCCATAATTGCCGCAAGACGGAGAATAAAACGGGTCAAAGGCCCAGCTCTTCAGGAAGATGGTAAGAATGATAGTGAGTACGCCAACGAATAATAATAATAATAATAATAATAATAATAATAATAATATTAATAATAATATAACCAATAACATTAGCTACTGTTGTGTTTAGATAGCTTGGCCATTCATAACATTATGCGCAATAAGCCATGCAAGTTCATTTTATACTGATAAGGAAAGAAAGGGGTGTATGGGTTATTCGCTGTACAGCTTCTGTAGAATTCACTTCTTTTCCTTGTGCAAGTCCGTAGTATACTAACTATTGCAAAAACATTAGTGTCGTAATGGAACTAATGAAGACATTATAGTTTGTTTTATTGTGAATGGAATAGTGAAAAGAGAAGATTGTATTTCGGTAAGTACGAGTGTTTGGATAGAAGTGAGTGGAAAAACTGTGATCGCCCGTGGAGTGCAGGTACGTGACCAATGTTTTTCAACATAGCTATGACTTACGTCAGCTTACATGCAGTTCTTCTTCTCCCTCCTGCCCCACTGAATCTGCTGAGAAACTGACTCACTCCACATCATCCGTACTCAAATGTTCGCGCACAGCACCGGCCAAGCCATCTAAACACAACAGTACGTCTGTGGCTCAAGCGCTAGCGTTCTGGTCTTCTATCCTGGCGGCCCGTTTTCGCTCCCCGTCTAGTTATAATGGAATTTATAGTAGACAAACCAGACTTTGCAGTGGGGAGTTCTATATCATAACACCAACTTCCCTCATTTCATCTATAATCTCTAATAATTGAAAATTATCTGGGCTAAATTCTTGGTTTTAGCACCGATCTCCGATGCTGATAAGGATTTAAGGGTTTGGGGCTCCGAGCCCCTGGGGCGTATTAGGTACTCGTCTGAAGATGAGACCTTGCTCTGTCAAGGCTAATGTAGGATGACCCACCTGTCAGCTTCGGATCCACGAATGTCACTCAGGCCACCTGTCGGAATTGGACAATCGTCGCATATATAGGTGCACAATGGACAAATATAAGCCCAAGTGCAAGAATCTGTCCCTAATCCGGCCCACGAAAATCCAAACAAATAAATAATATTTAACTGATTTATGACGTTCCTCCTTAACATCTAAAGTTGAAGCAGAGTTTTTCTAAGCCTGAAAATTGTAAAAGTGTTTATGAAGCCGTTAAGACAGCGGTCATCAGCACAGAGCACCCTGGGGCTAGCATGTCTTACCCGCGGAGAAGACCCTGCACTATGGCGTAATCGTAGCTGCTAGCGGGTATGCTCTCTACCTCTTCCTGCTGCACGACGGGGCACACGGGACGGCTCCGCATACCCTTTACCCATTTCAGCGAGTACTGACGACCACTGCGTTCAGCACCATTTTTAGAGGCATTGTTTTTTCGCATTATTTTTTGTTTCAATTTCGCGGAAAGAAATTCACTTTTTGCGTTTTTCGCGAAATATTATCTGCACTATCGCTTTAATTTCGCTTTACTTTTATTGAAATGTCTGATAATGAGAACTGTGAAAACTATCATTTTATTATCATAAATTTACTAGGAATGTAAATAAAAATAAATACAATACAATACAAGACTTATAATTTTATTAATTTCTTATTCATAGGCCTATTATCTAGTGATAATTTACAAATTACTAAATTCTTACTTTTACACTTAGCATATGGGCGCATGTATGCTAACCGCTGAGATTCTTGGAAATCCCTAAATGAGTAAAATGACCCAGTCTTTCTAAAGTTTCAAGTTACAACTTCCATGCAGTCTATATACAGGCTAACCTAATCTATAATTTTCTTACGGTCTTACTAATAAAAACTCTTATACAGACTGTCTTATACCTACAAAATGGATAGCTCGTTTATATGTCGTGCGTAAATTCCTTAATAATAATCACTACATACATCGTATATAATAGTAAAATTGTTACACAGCTACGTCATAGTTTCGTCATTACTTCATTACGAACGGTAATAGAATAACCACAGTCTAGTATATACAGTCACGAAGCTTGAGTTTATGAGGGTACTAGGAACAATAGACTGTGCAGGTACTATCTCGCATTGTCTGTAATGAGGCGATAGTAGCGATCCCAGTGGTTAGCAACTATCTATGAATGCATATTTACTACGCATTGAGCTTCGTGACTGTATATACTAGACTGTGGAAAAACTGAGGTTATATATTGTATTCTATAGTACGCGCTAGTATGCCGCGCTAAGTATCGATAGTACAACTGGGCCTGATCAATTACCACGCTATATTTTGGTCAAAGAGTACAGCTACAGCAATGTTCTAATTATTCTGTGCTCTTTAGTTTGTTCTTCTGTGGTTACAAGGCAACCATCATCATAAAATTACAATCGATACGAACAGCTGTTAGAGGGGCGACTATTTTTCTCTCCATATACAACGCTTAAACAAAGGAGTTTTGTATATAAAACTACTGCAAAGCAATTCCCATGTAAGTTACAGGCTGTTTATACATCCATCGCTTATGCATGGTTTATTAGTAACTTTTTTTCTGTCCCAACTCTGCATAACATAAGTCTCGTATAAAAACTATACACGGTTTATTAGCAAGACCGTTAGTTTAAGTAAGAACACTAATAAAACCATAAAAGCCAATTTATTCTTCGCCTACCATTGATCAATTAAAGAAATACGTGGTACGATTGATAGAATTTAAACACAAAAGAGCAAATTAAAAAGTGATTAGACTGGTCATGCTTGTGTTAGGTTTCTTTCAAAACCCATTCGGCCATTCCAGTATGACAATCTTAACCTCCCTGCCCCAAACCACCGCCTTTTGATCTCGCTACAGTGTGCAGGTTATAGTGGCTCTATTCACTGTATTGCAAGTAAAGGCCGAATGTCATCCATTGGCGTTTCCTGGAAGGAGGAGTTCATCCATAACTTTGTGTATTTTTGTCAAACTGGATTTTTTTCTCCCCACTTCATACATGAAAATTTGAAACAATACTTTAAATAGGGTGACCAGATTCACGTCGATAAAAAAAAGAGGACACAACGCTTAAAAAACGAGGATATTGTTCGAAAAAAGAGAACAGAAAATATATACTTAAATTTAGGCTTAGGTCTATATTTTACCTTAAATTACGTCAATATCTATTTTATTACAAAATATGCACAATACAGATTTAGGCTTATATCATACTTAAAAAAGTATGTTAATATTATTTTATTATAAATTAATTATGATAAAACGTAATAATAATAATAATAATAATAATAATAATAATAATAATAATAATATTTACAGTCAGTCAAAATATGAAAGTAAAGGGGACTATAGTATTAAAGAGGATAGAAAATATCTATTTAGATTTAGGCTTAGGCCTATATTATACTTAAAATGATGACAATATCTATTTTATTACAGCATACTTATAATAAAACTTAGTAATATTCTACAGTTACATACATACGAAAGCAACGACTATAACAAGTAGGAGCAAGGAGAGTTATGATCGTTGGCAAAGAGTTTATTCCGTCGATGCTGCTGCCACCTACAGACAAATTACTCGAAAAAGGCGTCAAATCAGATAATTTCAAAATATCAGGCATACAAGTTACGAAAAGGCGGACGTTTCTTGATTTTTTTTAAATCCATCCGGACCCCGGACAAAGGCCTAAAAAAGGAGGACATGTCCGGATAAAAGGTGACGTCTGGTCACCCTAACTTTAAACAACTTATTTTCTATGAATAACTTATCGCTAGAATTTCGCGCTTTTCGCAAAATGAGGCAATTTCGCTTCAAATTGAACTCTTTTCGTTGTAATTCGCGAAAATAATATCGATATTTTACTAACCACATCACACGATTTGTAATGATACCTTCAGATCTCTTGAATATATTTTCTGTCGCGTTTATCGTTTATGGAAAAAAAAAGTGTCTCTACCTATTACCTTCTCTTATTCCCATGCATTCTTGTGAAAATGTTTGTTTCCTGCCTACACCAATCTGCGGAAAAACAGCATTCATTGTGTGAATTTTAATTGTGGAAACAAGATTTCAAGTGCAGTAACAGCAGATCATCGTTACTTCGTACGCAGTTTAAAGCCACTCCACATGCACCAAAAAAAAAACCAAACAAAACAATTTTTTCCTAATAAATTCTAAACCGAAATAGTTTTCTCACTTTGGAGTAATATTCTTGCAGGCTTTATTTTGTGTGACTAATTTTGTGAAACATGTGGTCGAGGATCAATTTAAATAATTAATTAATATAGATCTTTTACTGGTGAACCCAAATAATAGCTGATAGCATTAAAACACCTTTAACACACCGTAGATTGTTTGTTTTGATTAGTTTGTCAAAAGAATCGTGAAGTTTTGAAGCAGTGGCGTAAATGTTCTTTTGTACTGCCATGCTGGTGTTAGCGAGATTCGAATGGAAAATGTGTTGGTCGAATATCTCGCTCGAAATATTGTAAAGACACTCATATCACAATCTATTTACTGATATTAACCGGATCTTTTGTTACGTCATAATTTATAAAATTGTAGTCGTTAGACCTCTGTGCTAAACATTGTTTGCAGCTCTAATGACGAAGTGCATCAACATCGGTTAAAAACGCAGTAATCATAGGTTACGAAACGACGATTAAACAGTAACCATACTTAAAATGTAATTTATGTGCACCACTCATAATCACCGATTATTTAAACATGGTTAGCTGAAACCTCATTTAACCAGCGTAAAGTCTATGATGATACACTGTTTCTACAAAATAACTAAACGAAAGCATCCATTCCTCTGCAAAGATAATAGTCAACGTTTAGAAATGATTGTGCTTACTCCATTCTAGATGGAAACGAACGTGTCCTTTATTTTCGTGTGGCATTTGTTTGCTTTTTGGCGCTGTTATGTTTTGCGAATTGCATTTCTTTGTTTTTCTATGCTGTTAGGTTAAAATCTTACAGAATTGAAAATGAAATCCAAAAATGATTATATTCAAAGTGAGTTTGATGTATTGATAGATTTAATTATATATATATATATATATATATATATATATATATATATATATATATATATATATATGGAATATCAATAAAAAAAAAGGATGAAGAAGATTAGTACGAATGTGTGTATACGATCCAGGACCTCATTGATACCAGGGAACTGTGCATTATTCTAAGATCCATCCATAACCTCTCTTCGTTCAGCCAGTGACGAAGAGAAAGAGATATTCGAGTGTTTCCTCTTAAAATAAAGAACATATCTGTTGCATATAGTCGATCCATAGGAGAAATACAACCGTTTCTGTTTTATTTTAAGTGATCCATTTGTTGCAGCAGAAATGATACTGTAGGTAGATTTTAATAAACGAAATCCCTCCTGAAATTTTCTGTCACCTAATTCCTCATAAGAATTCTATCTTTCCACTAAAGAAACTTTACGCTCGCCATAATCTCTACTCAAGTAATTCAAGTACTGCACAATGTTAATCGTCTTCGAAATAATCAGCTGTGGATCTGGCCGCCATTTTGTTCTACTAATCACAGGTTATCTCCTTTAACCATTCGTATATAGCCGGTTAGAGAATACCGTGATTAACGTCCTGTTTAAGTCCTAACCGAGGTCGATGCACCGTAAAAATGCTTAACAAGGGATTAGGTGGCAATTTTAACCGATGGTTACAGTAACCGACGTTGATGCACGTGGATATAATTGTAGTTTATACTTTATTGTGACTATCGACAATACTTAAAAAACGAACATCTGTAGCAAAACATTTAGTCGTAATGTTAATATTTTGTGCAACTAATGTAGGGACCGGTCATGCTCCATGTATACATATTATAATCGTTGAGTCCCACGTAAAAAGAAACTTTATCTTCTCCGTGTGAGGAATGTCGTAGCAGTTTTGATACATTATAGACGTGGGATTTTAGACTTCACGGTGCTTGTGTTCAGAAGCAAGACTTTTCGGTAATCTACCGTGTGCTGCAACTTTAACATAGCCACCGGCGTAGCTCAGTCGGCAGAGGTGCTTGTCTGCCGATCTGGAGTTGCGCTCGAGCGTGGGTTTCATTTCCGCTTGGGCTGATTACCTGGTTGGGTTTTTCCCGAGGTTTTCCCCAACTGTAAGGCGAATGTTAGGGAATGTATGGCGAATCCTCGGCCTCATCTCGCCAAAAACCATCTCGCTATCACCAATCTCATCGACGCTAAATACCCTCGTAGTTGATACAGCGTCGTTAAATAACCAAGTAAGAAAAACTTTAACATCTCTAACAGTTAAGAAGTGCATATAGGTTCCATCTTCAGCGCAAATTAGTAATGCGATATGAAGGGTCGCCTAGTCTGTTTGGCCAGTTATGCCTTGATTTCAAACAACCGAACATGTGAGCTCACTGCTTTCTCTTTGTATAGTATCGGCTAACGAATTCTGGGATCAAATACGCCACCTGAAAAAAAAAAAACATAAAAAATATAATATTAAAATGGATTTGAGGGAGGTGGGATATGTTGATAGAGACTGGATTAATCTTGCACAGGATAGGGACCGATGGCGGGCTTAGGTGAAGACGGCAATGAACCTGCGGGTTCCTTAAAAGCCATTTGTAAGTAAGTATGGGTAAATTATTTTAGATTGGGAGTTACGATGTTTATAATTACAAATTATTGCTTCTTTATATTATTAATTTATTATTTTATTGTTCTAAGGCCGTGGACGATTGACGCACATGTTTGGTTACGTGTTTGCCGTTCTGGTTTACTGGCATTGAGAGTTGTGTTAATACTTTTCATTCGGTAGAGATATAGTCCAAGCTCTCACAACTTGGTACCAACTCCCTGGGTGTGATTATAACGTGCTTTCATATTCTTTAGTGTGGCTCAGTTAGCCCCAGTGTTTGTTAGCAGATTCTATATAAAGTAGTTAGGCCCACATGTCCAGATGTTTGGAGTAGTGGGCCCAACAGGGTACACTTGGTGTCCCTTTAGGTCGTAAGTAATTTGCTGCCTATTGTTTACAACGAAGTATCACTGGTTGTTTAATTATGGTCGCCCATGTGTCTAGATTGTGTTTCGGTGTCTGTTGATTGTTGAGTTCTTTTTTTAATGTTAAGTATAGTTTGGAATTAGTCGTTTTCATCATGAAATATTGAGCGATGTCATTGTACAGTAGGGATGTTGATTTAATAATGTCTGACATTTGTAACATAAACAATCATATCTCAGCAACCTGTGCGTATATTTTCATAAAATTTAATACACATGTTCCTAAGAGTATAAAAAATGAAGGATGCTAGTTTTTAAGTTTCTAGCTGCAGTTGATTTAAAAAGTATTCAATATTAAAAATTCAATGAAAAAATTGACTGTATAAGAGTTGTTTTCCTCATAAAGTACGAAATTTTCAGAAGCAAAATTTTGTACACACATTCTCATTGCTTCAAAATTTACTGATTAAGTATTGGTTTATTTAGAATAAGTGTGTAGTCTACAACGTGGAAAATGAAGTTAACATATTTACTTAATAATTTAATCAAATTTAAATAAATATTAGTATTATATTAAAGTTTATCCAGATATGTCCTAAGAGATGTGCGCAACATTAACATTTAAGTAGTCGCGTGGGGGTCATGTCGACCCCACGTGTTGCATGTTGGTTTGTATTATTTTTACACTTTGTCTACATTGCCCAGCTTACCAGTACCTTCCTGAAAGGGTGTCGGCAATACGACTACATAACTTGCAGTTTATCACTGTCATTTGTTGCGTTAATTTAAATTTTCTAGGTTGGGGGTTCTGTTGACCCCCACGCGACTACTAATGTCATAAATTAGTCCAAAAGTAGTATAGTGTTATTTTTGTGATTCTATACGTGAAATTGCGTACTCTAGAAGATTATGGCAAGTAATGATGCATATGAGCTAGAAGATTTACATAGAACTAGGATATTTCATATTTTAATTCGTGTTTTCAATTGGGGGTCACTCTAACCCCCACGCGACTACTAATGTTACAAATCAGTCCACAAGTATTAAAGTGTTATTTTTGTGGTGTATATAGGGGAGACCAGTGTAAAGCGGCCTACCTGGGTAACACGGCCATGTGTAAGCATACCTTTAGCAGCATTGCCATATTGCCGATTATGTAGTGCACTACGTCAGAACTGCTTCTGAAAGTGGTCTGTAAAGTCGTGGATGGCTGTCTTCACAATTTATGATTATTTCGATATGATAACTGTTTTTGGAGGTTCTGATCTAAGGTATCTACTTATTATTTGATATAATTTCATACATAATATACATAACGTGAAATGTTTATCTACTGCTTGATATAATAGAGGTTATAAAGTTCAACATGCATGTGTTCGAAACTACTTCAAGATGGTGGTGTTATGCTACAGTGGGTGATCAAATTATTAGGGACACTTGGTAAAAGTAGGAATTTCATCTTTAAATTCACATAAAACACAAGTAATTTGGATTTTCTCAACTGGAAAAGCTTTATTACTCTAAATAGTGTTTTATAAACAATATTATTACATATTTAATTGTGTAATAATGATTATGAAGTGGAATAAACAAGAAAACTAATATTTTGTCACACATCCCTTTTCAGCAATTACAGTTTTAACTCTCTTTGCCACACTAGAAATGCATTGAAAACAATTGTTTTTAATATATTGGCTGTGATGCCACATATTGATCAGTTTTTATATTAAATATTGTTTATTTATAATAATTTCTGAATGAACTTGCCTCTTCATTAGCTCCTAAATATTTTTAATCGGATTAAGGTCCGGAGAGTTACCAGGCCAATCCAGAACCCTAATTTTGTTGTCAGACAGGAATTTTGTCACCTTATTTGCCTTGTGACAGGGCGCAGAGTCGTATATGAATACAAAATAACCATCTGGAAACCATTCACGGACTTGTGAAAGAAGCCGTTCCTTCAGAACCTTTATGTATTGATATTGTCTTATCATTCCTTGAACAAAATATAGACAACCAGTTCCATGACCACTAATCACAGACCACACCAAGAGGCGTAGAGGATGTTTAACAGTCTTCATAATACAGTCATTATTGTACTTTTCACCTTTACGCCTTCTAACGAACACAGATTTGTCAGCAAGTATCTGTATGGTAGATTCATCTGAAAAACACACCCGAAAAAAAAAGAAATAAACAGTACAGAAAACACATTTGCACAAAGTAAAATTGTGACTAACAAAGAAATCATGTGAATGACAACTCACTTTTTTCAATTATCCACAGTCCAAGATTGATGCTGCTTTGCCCAAGAGAGACGCTTCTTCACCATGTATGGTTTCAGGAATGGTTTCTTGGTTGGAGTGCCACATGAAAACCCTAACTCTTTAATCCTCTGACGGGTTGTCATAGAAGATATGTTGATTCCGGCATCTCTCATTGGTGCCTTTCTATGTAGAAGACTGTTAAACATCCTCTAAGCATTATGGTGTGGTCTGTGATTAGTGGTCATGGAACTGGTTGTCTATATTTTGTTCAAGGAGTGATAAGACAATATCAATACATAAAGGTTCTGAAGGAACGGCTTCTTTCACAAGTCCGTGAATGGTTTCCAGATGGTTAT
Source organism: Periplaneta americana (assembly GCF_040183065.1). NCBI lineage: Eukaryota > Metazoa > Arthropoda > Insecta > Blattodea > Blattidae > Periplaneta > Periplaneta americana. Next base: position 87,974,134 of record NC_091126.1, on the reverse strand, counting down.
TTTGTATTCATACACGACTCTGCGCCCTGTCACAAGGCAAATAAGATGACAAAATTCCTGTCTGACAACAAAATTAGGGTTCTGGATTGGCCTGGTAACTCTCCGGACCTTAATCCGATTAAAAATATTTGGGTGCTAATGAAGAGGCAAGTTCATTCAGAAATTATTATAAATAAACAATATTTAATATAAAAACTGATCAATATGTGGCATCACAGCCTATGTATTAAAAACAATTGTTTTCAATGCATTTCTAGTATGACAAAGAGAGTTAAAACTGTAATTGCTGAAAAGGGATGTGTGACAAAATATTAGTTTTCTTGTTTACTCCACTCCATATTCATTATTACACAATTAAATATGTAATAATATTGTTTATAAAACACTATTTAGAGTAATAAAGCTTTTCCAGTTGAGAAAATCCAAATAAATTGTGTTTTATGTGAATTTGAAGATAAAATTCCTACTTTTACCAAGTGTCCATAATAATTTGATCACCCACTGTATAAGCTTGTTTGTTTAGATGCATGTGTTCGGTGTAAAACGGCCATGCACGATGGCCGTTTTACACAGTGCTTGGCCGTTTTACACCGTGCTTGATGGTTTTACTCTGATATCTCTGACGTAATACATTGAAACACTAGAACTTCTAAAAGTAATTCGGTTTCTTTTCCAGTATCAACTAGGCTATAAGTATACGTATTAGGAACACTGATAGAAATTCTTGGAGCAGGGAAAATATGAGGGAAGCCATTAAAGCTGTTCAGGAAAATAAAATGAGAACTACAAAGGCAAGCAAAATGTATGATTTGTCTAAACCAATCTGAGACGGCGAGTCGAAGAAAGGAATATAGATGCCATGTGCTGAAAAACTAAAAGAGAAAGCTGAAGCAGCCAGGTTCAAGAAAATAGTTAGAAAAAGAAACATGTATCATAAAATAATTTTGGAAAAGCAGAATACTAAGAACATTGAAATTACAAGTAGCGAAAAGAATTTAGACGATGAGGAAGATGCTGAATGCATATTTTGTCAAGAAAATATCCACTCCATTTCAGCTAGTGGTGAAGGATGGGCTCGCTGTATTTCGTGCATGAAATGGGCTCATGAAGAGTTTCCTGGACTTGATCCTGTAGCAGACGATGATTTCACCTGCGGTTTGTATCGCTAGACTATTAAATTTAAATGTCCTAATTCATGTTATAATTGATACCATATTAATGCTTTATTTTCAATTATATGATCTTAGTTAATTAGATTAACATGTTCCACTTTCACGATAATAAATAATATTGTGTAACTATATGTATTTTTCAACTGATTATGTTTTCTATCATATTTTTTCTAGCATAATATACACTGGGCCGTTTTACACAGATGCCAGTGTAAAACGGCCATTATATTACACTTCTGAAAAATTTTAATTTCGACAATATTTATATTTTTTCAAAATTTAAAAAAATGCCATATCACTGTCCTTGGATGATATACAACTCACACCTTTAAATTTAGACTCTTGAGCACATCGAAAATTGTGTAAAGTAACACTTAAAATTAAGGTGGCCGTTTTATACAGGTTTCCCCTACATGCAAATTACTACTTAAGAACATTTTGGCAAGCAATGACTCATATGAGCTAGAAAGTTTACGTGGAACTATGAATTTTATATTTTAATTCGTATTTTTGCTTGGGGATCACATTGACCCCACGCGAGTACTTATGTCACAAAATAATCCGCGAGTACTTACGTGTTAAATAAAAATTGTAGTTTTAAACATTGAGCCGTGCCCACGACCACGGCCGTTCACCTAGTACGTCACTTCATCCGTCAGAGAACTCTCAGACGTCACAGTTTAGATAGCGCTATCAATTCCTTCATTTGTTCTTTCCAAATAACCCTATTGGCCGGTTTATTAAGTCTCACGAGGATAGAGGGGGAGAGAGTTTACCTGTTTTAAGGGAGATACACGGAACGTCACTCGGGTTCCGGTACGCGGCAGATACACTTAACAAGACTTAGCCTCTCGTACGCGGGAGATACACGGAAACAGTTGGCTCAGATTCAAGCTCTTGTACGCGGCAGAAACATTTAACAAGACTTAGGATTTTGGTACGCGCCAGATATAGACAACGTGACTCGGGCTTTGTACGTGTTGGAGATAGATCAGTGGAGTAGTTAAATTGCGTCGTGTGTGTTTGGGATTTTAGTGGATCGTAGTTTGAAACATCGTTTGCTAGTGATACGTCTTGGGGGCAAGTTTTAGTATTTGCATCGAGTAACATATTTGTGAGATATATATATATATATGTGTGTGTGTGTTTTTGAGGTAAATTGCATTGGGAATTATGTAATGAGATTTGATTTGAAACGTGAGTTTATGTTCCGAGACGGTTAGAGTGACAGAGCAGCGGTTACGGTCTCACATATTGTTTTCCCTGCTCCATTTGATTATCGGTTTCCTTCGCCGCTATTTGTTATCATATGCGTCGAGTTTTGTTGCTATTTAAACGACCCTTGAGATTCGAATTACCGTCCGTTACTTATTACGTGTATCTGTCTCCATCCCTCTCTCTCCGTTGGGTGTTCATTTTGTAAAGTGCAGAGATTTGTGTTAGTGCAATTTGCACAGTTTATGTGAGCAATATGTGCAATGGGTAATGTATAGTGATCAGTCATGTAATGCCTTATGCTGGGTAGAGTTTCTCTCTTATTGAGTGTACGTGTATTTATAGTTTGGTTAGTTAGACTGAGTGGTATCTATGGTCGAATGGATCATGTATTAAGTTAATGTGCTGGCTGGGTGTTGTGTTCAGATTCATACTCAGTTTATATATATATTTAGAGAGTAGTTCATGAACATATGGTTAATAGGTTAGTCACTGATTGTCGAGAGACGGCCAAATTTGATGGTTTAATTACTTATGTGTGTTGGCCTCAGCCTTGTGATACTTACATGAATTACATATCCTGGGGATATCATTTCAGATTAGTTTGTCCTATTTTCACTCACCTATTTTATATTTATTGTTATTTCATTTTCCATTTATGTACATTGTTACTTATTATTGTTAATTATATTTGTTTTACAAATTCACACTATTCATTTCTAAAAGTCTTCCACTGCGCACATCCAATCCTTCCAATGTGCCGTCCACCTGGCGAAAGCAGCCAATATAAGAAAGATAAAGAGGAGGAGTGGATGAACGTATATATACCACCGCCGTCCCCTTAACAACATTTCTGAAAACAAAAATGGGACATATGTTTATAAAAGTGTGAAGTAAATAAATGTAATTTAAAAGTTCATACCTAGCATTAAGTGAAAGCACAACCTGTTAAAAAAGAACAATACTTTTGCGCCTTAAAGTTCTCTTAACAATATAATTCCACACATTTTTAATCAATAGAAGAAACGGGGATATTTCTGGTAATGTACACTGTAGTCAGGAGCAGCTTACTTAATACCCTAAGGGTGAAACCTAACCATTTTTCCCCTATTACTACATATGCTAGTGAATTATAGTGATTTTCTAGCTCTTAGGTTGAATTTTCTTTTACCAGTTTTGTTTCGAATTTCGGGTACTGACAAATACTACAACTGGCAGTTATTTTCTAACTGTTATGTTGGTAGCAATAATTTCCGTTTGCAGTATAGGAAATTGATGAAAATGCAAGCAAGGAAATATATTTTTAGGTTAGGTCTCATGAATCGTAAAGTCTTTAGTCAAAGCAATAAATTTCATGTCAGACAAAATACATTTTAATATTAGATCATACTAGTCCTAATGACTAACATTAATACGCGAGAAGTCCAGGAGGGAAATGTATTATTTCATAAATTTTTGAATCATTTAGGAAACAACTCGCAACATAAAGATGTGGTAAATATAAGCAAGACATTGTTATTGTTAATAATATTAATATATTATTATTATTATTATTATTATTATTATTATTATTATTATTATTATTATTATTATTATTTCAGTACGTAGCATTGTGAGTTTACCCTCTTTGGTGATATCTGGTATTAGTTGGCAACACTGAAGAGACGGCCAAATTAGACTTTAAGGTGCTATTCATAGACATTCTGCTAGCCCGCGCTACGAGCGTGCTACACTAGCCCCGGCTATCGACTGGTTACTTGTACGGGATTCATGTCATATATCGCTAACACTGGTTTATGAATACGAAAAACTTTAGTTCGCTGATCATCCACCGGAAGCCCGCGCTAAGAATATCTATGAATATGGCCCTTAGGAACTACACTTAAATGATTCTCACTATACTCAGTTTCCTATTTCATTTTGATCGAATGAGCATCTCTTCGGCAAGGTAACTGGAGTTGTATCCTGTGAGACTTCCACCTTCTCCCATTCAGTAACAGTGCCTAGAAGAAATTGTAATGCAGTGGGACATTGTCTCACTTCCACGAAAATCTGTAATCTTTGGGTGCTTGAATCATATTTGCAGTGTTATTTGCAGCTGCGTAGCAAGGAATGCATTCAACTTCGTCTTTGTTGTGTTCACTCCAAAAGAATGACAACCCCAAGTTGGTTTTCTAAGGATTTTTTTTATCGAATTCTTTTCACACGCGGGAACTTGTAACAATTGTCGGTGAGGCGACAGCAATATTAGCTTTATGCGTTGGAATGCGACTGTGAAGGTGGAGTTGGCGACATGTCACGTGTTTGCTGATCGCGGAGAATTCCTCAGCAACTCTCAACAATGCGTTTATCTCGCGGCACATTGAATAGGCCTAAGGCGCTAAAATTGCTAATGCAACCATCAGTTTTAAGAGGAAGTTTTATGTGTAGAAACGAGTATCAAGATTGCATGTAATGTTTCAGTTTCTAAAATTCCAAGCATAAAGTTATTTCAGAAGTACGATGAGAAACTAAGAAGTTAGTACGAAGCACAAAAATAACTTCAACGCCAAGGTATATTATTAGGACTTCTTAAATATTCAATATGGCGCATGAAATCCAACTATGATTCTGTAACACAGAGATTGTTGTTGTTGTTGAGTCAACTGTCCGAAGACAGGTTTTGAACTTCATAAGTAACACCAATAAGGCATCACTCATGAGGAAACTAGGTCAGGAGATAATGGTGTAGGATGGCCAGTTCCTTTCCCCCTAACACAGAGATATTGGAAGCAAATTTAATTGAAATTCGAAACTCTTAACTGTAAGTCTGTATAAAACTTTCTTGCTCTTGAACACGGCTTTAACGCTGGTCTGACATTGACAGATACTACTATACCACATTCACATTATTCAGACTTGCGCCGTTACGTTCATTACAATAACTTTTGTGCGAAATCGTGCGTATTTGCTTGTTTTCCGCACAAAACCAATACGCGGTAAGTGTGAAATACCACATTCAGTATTCCCAACGTAACACACATAACAATTTCCCTCTTTTTACCGCTTAAGCGCCATATTCATTTTACTGCTTTAGGCTTTTAACATATTATTTTTAGAGACGTTTAACATAGTAATAATTATAAATTGGAAACTTACCACTGCAATTTCACCTAAATTGCACTGTTAATTATTGTTTTTAAATATTTGCAAAAATTTGGTAAACTCTACAACACCACAAAAGTTACTGCATTTGTAATGCAAGTAACATTAAAGAAGCCGTGAAAAAATCAACAAGATTCCAGATGCCGATGTTATTACTGCAATATGTTATATAAATAATATCGTTAAAATATTAAAATGAAAAATAAATCATTACATAACCTTACCGTTTGTTTTAAGTTCGCATTGATAGACTGGGGGAAAAAAAAGACAGACGTATATCACGGCCTGCTGGAATATAGTAAACACAGAAAACATTTTATAGCAACAATGTTGAAGATAGATATAT
>NC_091126.1:87755757-87965757 GCF_040183065.1 Periplaneta americana | reverse complement strand
AACAATATACTGTGCCGATACTATTTCGCATTGGCTGTAATGAGGCGATATTAGCGATCCTAGTAGTTAGCAACTGTCTATGGATGCATATTTACTACGCATTGAGCTTCGTGACTATATATTAGACTGTGGTTTGAAATGGTGTGTTTTTACTTGGCTGTACAACATTTTAAGGTTAGCATTTTTTCCAGTCCAGCTTAGCCTACACCAGCCAGTGTTTTGGCCAGTCATACAACAGTTCCTTACTAAAAAGTCATGCCACTGTGAAGTAACGGTTAGCATATATAGCTGTGAAATAAGCCTACCTGGGTTCAAATCTTGGTTGGGACATGTTATCTGGGTGGGGTTTCCGGGGTTTTCTCTCAATCAATTGAAGCAGAATTGCTGGGTAAATTTCGGCGTTAGACTTTCGACTCATTTCGCCATCATACAGTAATTAGGCTTGCACTTCCCCGCTTTCATCATCATCTCTATTTCTTTCCCACGTTTCGAACTTGCTCCGAAGTAGAGTCGGCTGCGGGACGCCACCGAACTTGGACGCCCTGGAATGTGGTTATTAGTTGCTGGTGGTAGTGCTATGTATCGTGGGCTCAACCCTGGGACTCATAGTAGCTTATGGGACCGGGATTGAGGGATTGTGATGATGTCTACGCGGAAATGTAAAATGATTTTTTAGACTGTAGGGAAATTTCAGTGGCGGCCCGCAGGTGAATCTGTAGTGCGGGGTGCTTTAGGGCATGCACACCATTCCATTCCGGGTGATACATTGTGCCCATCCAAGCGGACTGCTTGCGAGGGCAGTCCGCAGTCTGTGCCCCTCCACTCAAAGAGGGTCTAATAGACTTGTAGACAAAACGGCGTTAAGGATTCACCCACGGTCCTTACTCCACTATTACCGTATTTCATTTTCGCCTTCTATAATTTAAAACAGTCTTTCAGTTAAACATAACCTTAAATTTCCTGCAGAATTTACTTGGACGTAATTTACTTCTCATAACTGTAGTAGGCCTATACTAAGAAGTGAAGATTAAGTTCCTTTCCTAGGACTAAACAATTGTAAATGGTCTATGTGCTTTACGGTACATTATAGTACAAAGATTTCTAGATCTTCCTTGATATTCATTAGGAAGTTTTGGACGTCCCATCACGCACACTTCCCTTTGTTTTGAACTTCTCTAGCAAAAGTCGCACAGCGCTTTGTCCTGGATATTTCTACTGGAACTCTTCTACAATCTCTCGAAGAAGTCTAATTTTCAAGTGCACACAGCGAAACCATTTGGATTATTTCCTCCGTTGTCCACATCTTACCTGCAAAATATTGCTACACAGCCAGACTACCTCAAGTAATACAAACCTCTATGCAGTGGGACTTTATGATCACCTGTTCACCTCTGAGAGAGATTTATTTGACAATGAAGGAAGAAAATCCGAAATTAAGGGGTTAGCTTCAAGAAGGGCGTAACTCAGGAAACATAGTTTTGAGATAATCAACAAAAACTGTCTATACCATGCATCTCTTGCTGGAATATGACACTTCATATATATTGTAGGGTAATGAGTTCATGGTTAATGTTTAAATATTGTACGACAACGAAGCATTCAGTCTTTTTAATTACGCCTTTCTTCCATAGAAGAGGGTTGAAAATACTGCAATACTGTTAACTTTCCTATATTTCTCATATTTCTATAGGAGAGGCTAGATATAGGTCTATACTACAATAATGAAGATAATTACAATGTATATTCTACAACAAATATAGGCTATATATATAATGTTCGTTTACTAAATTGTTATCACAACATTAAAAATAATTCCACACTTTTAAGACGAAATGTTTTAAGTTAAGAAGCAGTTCCTATGGTTACTGTGTTGCTCCATAAATATAAAAGAAAACAGTCTTTTTTTATTCTTATATGAAAGCGAATTATATAGTGCGACCGAACGTTCAGCCGTATCGGCGAAATGCTGAAAATGTCTTACGTCATTCTTGACAATGACATAGAATGACATAGAGCGTGAACATCAGATCTGCCAACCCACGAGAGATGATGGAAATTTAATAGGGAAAATCGTTTATACTACTACTACTACTACTACTACTACTACTACTACTACTACTACTACTACTACTACTACTACTACTACTACTACTACTACTACTACTACTACTACTACTACTGCTGCTGCTGCTGCTGCTGCTGCTGCTGCTGCTGCTGCTACTACTACTACTACTACTACAATACTGCTATAATACTACTATTATACTACTACTACTAATGCTATAATACTACTACTGTTCTACTACTATACTACTACTAGTGCTATAATACTACTATAATACTATTATACAGGGACATCATTTTATTTTTACTAACATTTCTAATATTAACCTGACTGTACCTTTGTATCAGCGATTGAGAACCGGAAACACATTTTGCTACCCCCTTCCACGACTGGAGTTCGATTATACTGGCGTAAAATACAAACAAATTACTTTACTATGTATAGGAGGGACGAAAAGTAGTTAATCCATTTACGTAAACTAGGAAATATCACGCTCTTGAGTTTGATAATTTTCATTAGGTTTTTGTTTAATCAAAATACGGTACTATATTAACAAAAAGTTTGTTTACTCACGAACTGAGCTGTCCATGCGGACGTATTCATTATGCAGTGTATATTATACTGTCTACAGCACATTAGCGTACACTATAGAGAATGAAGTTAAATTGAAAAATAATCATAATGTGGATATTTAAACACATTTTTGAAAATGGTGGCCGTTCATTTCCATACAGGCTTCAGTTCTAATGTGCATATTATCGGACTACAGACTATTGTACGTAATTCCAATTACCAGGTTCGTACTTCGTATGACTAACTCATGTTGAAATAATTCTGTACCTACTCTATAAAGAGACCTTACGTACTGTAAATTCAATATTCACTTCTGCCCGACCCGAAAAGATAAAATTACTCAGACATGTTATCTACTGTCCATCCAAGTGGTTACGTCGCAGCGTCGTAGAAAGGGAGGAAATCAACGTGACAGTTAATTACTTAACGAGGCCCTTTTATTTAAGTTATTTTAAACAATTGTATGGATATAATATTACGTAGACGTCCAATTCCTAACAGAAATTAATGTTCTCAGAAAAGAGCTAAGACAGCCCAGCCACTAGCCTTTACAGAGAGGCGAATAGAAGCAAGTGGGGGAAACCAGGTTGCCACGTAGGCAAATGGACGACAGTACCTGTAAGAAAATGATTCAATATTGAAAGCTCTTTCGTCATTGGAAAACGCGAACATATTTTTGGAACTTACTGTTTACTATGACCGTAAGGCTACTATGACTGTATATGCGCTCTTGGATCTGTGTGGAGGACAGTTGAACTTCATTAATAGAAGGGGTGAGAGTGAAGTACATTAAAAAACTCAGGTACAATAAAAATTGAAGTAAAAATAAAATGATGTCCCTGTACTACTGCTACTATAATACTATTATACTACTGCTGCTATAATACTACTACTATACCAATACTAGTGCCATAATAGTACTACTACTACAACTACTACTATAATACTGCCATAATACTACTATTATACTACTACTAGTGCTATAATACTATTACTATAGTACTGCTATAATAGTTATACTACCACTGCTATAATACTACTGCTATAATGCTACTACTGTTATACTACTACTGCTGCTATAATACTACTACTATACTACTGTTATAATGCTACTATTATACTACTACTGCTACTACTCCTATAATACTACTACTAGTGATATACTACTACAAATACTGCTATAATACTACTACTATACTACTACTGGTGCTATAATCTACTACTATACCACTGCTATAATATTATTATTGTACTACTGCTATAATACTACTATTATTATACTACTACTGCTATAATAATACTACTATAATATTACTACTACTCTACTACTATTGCTATAATACTACTACTACTATAATACTATTGTACTACTACTAGTGCTATAATAATACTACTACTATACTATTACTGCTGTAATACTACTAGTAGTGCTATACTACTACTACTACTACATACTACTACTATTATACTACTACTGGTGCTATAATACTATTACTGGTGCTATAATATTACTACTTTTACACCACTAGTGCTGTACTACTATATTACTACTACTACTACTATACTACTACACTGCTACGACTACTGCTGCTGCTGCTGCTGCTGGTAATGGTAGGAAAAAGCATAATATTAAAACACGAAAGTTACGCACTCAGCTCTAAATCCCGGAGATTATCATGTCAATGCGGGAGAACGAAAGTCACTCGTGAGATAATTGCGGATGACTCTCGCATTATGTATGAACTGTTATTTAACCACAATCTGATGACAAAACTATAGCAGCGACCTTCTCTTGATACAGTTCGTCCCGTGGCCACACAGTTCATAGTAGGTCTATTCCTCCAGTTCACTAACATATGACAAAATTCAATTGTTCAAAATATTTCCTGTCCACCGAAACGCTATATAACCACAGAAGTTTAAAACGCGTCGTAAAATGACCAATTAAAAAGGAAGGTATTTTCAAAATGGATTACAAAAATTATTTCATTGGTACGGAATGTAAAATAGTTATCTTTGTATTTGTCTGAAAGTGAATTCTACATGCAGTAATTATTCCTCCAGTTAAGTGCATTTTAATATATTATTTGCAAGAATTAGTTCGATCCTATGCAGTTGTTTTAGAGTCTCCTTTATTGATCAATAAATGTGAATTATGCATAATTATTGCCTCCAGTTAAATGTATATCTAGGACATAATTTTTAATGTTAAAAAATATTATTCCAAAGATTACTTCGTTGCTACGGGAATTAAAAGAAACTTCTTTATTTTTCTATAAATATGAATTGTAGATTTCTTCCTGCAAATAATTACATTATTAAAACTGAAACTTAATGTTAAAAAAGGTAATTCCAAGAATTACTTTGCTGCTACGGGAGTAAAAAAATAAGTTTCCTTCTTTTCTGTAAATGTGAATGCTAAATAATTATTCCAGCAATGAAATACGTTGTTGTTTAATCAATTGTCCGAAGACAGGTCTGAACCTCACAAATGATACCAAGAAGGCACCATTATGAGGTAACTAAGCCAGGAGTTAATAGGGTAGGGTGAACAGTTCCTTTCCCCCTTCATTGGATACATCGCCAATTAGCTACATATTACACTAATCAGACTTCAGATGCATACAAACAGTTGTTCTTCCTCTGACACATATCATCAAGCGAGATGTGCTGTCTGATAATAGGTGTACATATCAGCCAGAACTTCAATCAGAGGTTGAAATACAATTTGAGATGGAAATTATTGATATGTTAAAAGGCATTTCCAAGACGCATTTCGTTAGTACTGAAGTAGAAAAAGTCCTTCTTTATTTTCCTACTTATTAAAGGTGAATTCTACATAATTCTCCGGTTAAGTATATTTTAAACAGAGACAGATTAATGTCAGATATATTTCGAAGATCGACTTCGCTGCTACGAAAATAGAACGCATACTTCTTCATATTTCTATAAATTTGGATTCTACTTAATTTTTCCTCCAGTTACATACCCTATTCAAGACAAATTTTAATGTCAAAATATATTTCCAAGAATTATTAAAACATACTTCCAGAAATTACATCGTTGCTACGGAAATAGGAAATAAACTTTTATTTTTCCTCTAGTTGTATAGCCCAACTTTTTAAGATATAAATTTTAATTCCGATAGAAAATTCATAGAATAGAAATAGAAAGGCGGCTGTTTTTATTATTTATTGAATTGAAGTCTACATTATAAGCTAATAGTTGAATACTTCTTAATACAAAAATTCTAGGCCAGAAATGTGTATGCCCATATTCGTACAAGAACCACTTCTGTGAACCTAACCCTACTCGTTACGGAAGTAGACTAAAATAAAGGAAACCATTTTTGTGTAAGAACTTTATTTTTCTTTTAAACTCGCGTTGCAAATGTGCTCTTCTTAGCACTTGAGTTCATTTCTCACCGTAACAAATTTAAAAACCAGAAATGATCACCAGAAGTCGCCGCTATGAAGAGGATTGTTGTAATGTACTGTACCTCGCCCAGTCTACAATAAGTATTCCTATTGTTCGGGAAGTAGAAAAAGGCGTAGGTAGAAATTCCTTTTCATATTAGAATCACCGCTGGGCACTTGCCAAGTAGGTAACAGGAGGATCTCGTTATGAACATGTAATACCTTTTAATATTCCTATAAATCCTACATACTTCATTTTTAGTGGCGCAATATACTTGAAACAATTAGGATACAAACATATATTTGATGTGAATTTGTGCAAAGATCTCGACTTCGTTTTCTTCTCCGATTCCCGATCTTTCATAAAAAGATAAATAGCTTACGTATTGGTAACGGTAAACATGCTTAAACGGATATTTGGTACCATAAGTGAGTTCTGCACAATGCGTCGACTTCCATTCCATCAAATTCGCTTGCTACTCTTTAGGTGACCAAACTACTTTCACTGCATTTCAAACCTCGGGATATCTTCCCTAATAAAGCGGCTGCTCTAATTTTTGCTGCATGAATGACATGCCTAATTGGTGGCTTAATCCATCAGATTCACTTAGCTATTTTTTTATTTGGTTATTTAACGAAGCAGCATCGATTACAGGTTATTTGGCGCCAATGGGAATTGTGATAGCGAAATATTATTTGGCGAGACGAGGCCGAGGATTCGTCATAGATTACCTTACATTCGCCTTGCGGTTGAGAAAAGCTCGGAAAACCCCAACCAGGTAATCAGCTCAAGCGGGTACTACTTTGCTCTTGGAGATAAGGCAGATTTCTATTAACGGACTGCTTAAGCCACACATATACTTTTTCCGTTTAGTAGGCATCCCACACGAGCTAAATTCAAAAGTATTCCTCGCATGTCTAAAGGGAGGTTATTTACTCTTCGCACGCATCGCTGTGTTAGTGTGTTACGTGTTTTACTGTAGGACATGGGTAAGTGAACAGAAATTGTTTTATACCTACCTTCACTGGAAAATTATACATCTCATTTCTTTATTGCCTTGCACTTGTTCTTTCGTATCATGGCCAGAGAACTGCAGGTAATGCATATTCATTTCCTGCGCACTGGGTCTGAATTTTAGAGGCTGCTTAAAAATTGCGGTGCTTCATTTTTTTTTGTATATTCCACATGTATACACGAAGGTGAATCGTGATGGGATGGGATGGGATGGGATGGGATGGGATGGGATGGGATGGGATGGAATGGGATGGGATGTCATGTATCTGACTCTTAGTATTTAAGTACGGACCGAACAGTTTTTTCTTCGAAATTGGGTTCGTTCCCCGGCGCTAACCGATCTGATAATTGTGATAGTCAAGATGGGAGGATGAGAGTTTTTCTGAGATTCTTCCGTTTCCCTAACTTCACAAATTTCACTCCACAAGCGCTCCGTTTCCAGGACACGTTGACATGCAGAATTGTTATCGGTTTGTTTTACCGATGTACCGGCGCGTGGGTTCTCAGCGAGGACTGCGGTTGCGGCCGCCAAATTTAATAACGTAACAGCGCAATTAAACTAGAACAAAACAAGTGTGTAAAATAGAGAGTGAAAATGTCGACCCTCCTGTCTCAAACAAGTGTAATATCGCGTAAATACAGGTTGATTCAAAAGTTCGTTGACATAGACAAATTCAGTTATTAGTGCAGATAGCAAAAAATGGGAAGAGGGGAAAGTTTTTGGAAATATATAGTTTTCAATCTGATGTGCTTGAATTTTCAACGTCGAATACACCGCTGAGGCTGTGAACTAGTACGACACATCCACCAGCCCCAATGCTGCCAAATTAGTGGATTTTCCGCTAGTTCTACCGGATTTTAGATATGTAGTCTATCAGGTAAATTTCGAAATGATGACGATAATTAGCAATGTTGCCAATACAAGTTCAGGGAAAACCGCCAGGCAAGAACGAAATTTCCCTGAATTCTTATGCTATCAAAGTAGAGAAAAATATTTTTTTGCACAGTGAGAAGTTATATAACCGCTAAATTCTGCATGTCAACGATTTTTCTCCGTTAAATAATACCTATAAAATGCGATAGTACTAACGGAGAAGCCACTAATTTTTCAGAACTGGGACTGGTGTGTGTGTCGTACTTATATACAGCCTCAACGATGTATTCTACGTTGAAAATTCAAGCGCGTTAAATTGAAAACCACATCTTTCCAACAACTTTCCCGTCTTTCCATTTTTCGCTATCTGCACTAATAACGGAGTTTGTCTATGTCGCCGGACTTTTGAATCGCTCTGTATGTTCTCGTTCACTCCCCAGTTCTTCCATGAAAATTCTTGTAGTTTCTAACTATGTTATCTTTCAGTTCTTAATACCTTAGTGACATTTCACCTGCAAACATTGATTACAGGTCATTCGTCATCTCGTGAAACCAAATGCATTCGTTCACCGTAGCTCATAGTAAGAGCCTTATGGTGGGGGTAAGCGAGCTAGCTGACTTGTACCGTAAATCCTTGGTTTTTCTGAACCGACGCATGCGATGTGCGAGGTGCCAGGCCCGCCTCGCACAAATCCGGACTACACGAGAGAGAGTGAGTGGCTTCTATGGCTGCGGGGTGCGCAGACCTCGCATCTCGCAGTTATAGAAACCACTCACTATCTCTCGTGTAGTCCGGATTTGTGCGAGGCGGGTCTCGCACGTCTCATGCGTCGGTTCAGAAAAACCAAGGGAGGGAGGAAAGCTTCTTCAGTCCACTTTTTCCTTCCTCTCACGCGCGTGTAGGATTCACGAGATACCGAATGGCCTATATCTTCTTTAAGACCATGATGCACTAGGGTATAGTGATTAAGTTTAAAATGTAATAAACGTGTTGGGTTTTTTGCAAATTATATAGACACGCCAGAATGCTAAGATGATTTTTTTAGCAAATTTTGACCATCATTAGACATAGATTAGAACATCTATAAATCACTATCAGCTAAACATCTGTCACTAAATACACTTCATTTGTTGGGTAATAGTAGTCAATATTATGGCGTAGCTGATATGCATGGAATACATAATATCAAAGTTTTCAGTGTGTGATAGCAGCCATAAATGACTTATGATACAATTTCAGTACACCTCGTTACTATGGCTTTTTTTTTTAAGACTTTCGCTAAATGTACCGAACAGAATGTCTTTCCTTCCCTCTACCTCTTTTTAAATAAATAATTTCGTCTCTTTAACAAAATTTTCACGAATTTTCCTTGTTTGCGAAACAATAACAAACAAATTAACGCATGCATATGGAAAGATCGATACTTGCATCATCTCTCGACTGAAATTGGTACGGAATGGAAAATTACGTCATCTTAAAGAGAAATATTGCGTTCTAAAAATTTACAAATATATGATAAAGTATCATTATAATTATTTCTGATAAAATAATTAGGTATGACGTCATGTGGAAAACAGCCTTTCTCAGACATATAGTTTTATGACGTCACTAATAACTTCTTACTAATACTATACAACTGTTGTACATTATTTTATGGAACAGAAAGTTACAACTCCATACTATACAAGAACTTTTATTAATAACTAACAATATATTAGAGTACTTTTGTGGAATAGGACCCCGGAATTTATCTAGGGACATTGTTTTCAAACTGGAAATACTGTGGATTTTATTTATATCACACATTATAATAACAAAGCGGAAAATATAAAGGGCACAATGAAGTCAAAGCGCGTGATGTTACATTATGCGAAACTTACTATCAAAATGACTGTGAATAGTTCTAAGTGCCATTTCATATAATTAAGAAAGTTTCACTCCATGTCTGTTATTTATAAATGCTTCATAAAAGTTTAAAGGCACTTCTTTAGCTTATGGATTTTAGTCTGCCGTGTAGAATAGTTGCACCAGTGGTGTCACGAATCAGCACGGCATCTTATGATTTTGAATTTATTTGTTCACCGCGTGCTCCTCTGTAAAAGACGATATACAGGGACATCATTTTATTTTTAATAACATTTTTAATATTAACCTGTCTATACCTTTAGAGAACCGGAAACACCGCTTGATCCCCCCTCCAAGACTGGAGTTCGATGATACTGGCGTAAAACACAAATCACTCTACTAGGTATAGGAAGGAAGAAAAGTAGTTCATCCATTTACGTAAACTAGGAAATATCGCGATTTTGAGTTTGATAATTTTCATTAGGTTTTTCTTTAATCAAAGTACAGTACTCTATTAAGATTAAGTGTTTTTACTCACGAAGTGAGTTATCCATGCGAACGTATTCATTATGCGGTGTATTGTCTGTCTAGAGCACATTAGCGTACAATATAGAGAAAGAAGTTAAATTGAAAAATAATCATAATATGAATATTTAAACACAATTTTGAAAATGGTGGCCGTTCATTTCGATACAGGCTTCAGTTCTTTTGTGCATATTATCGCACTATAGACTATTGCATCTAATTGCAATTGCCAGTTTCGTCCTTCGTACTAGTAACTCATGTTGAAATAATTCTGTACCTACTCTACGTACTGTAAATTCAATCTTCACTTCGGCCCGACCCGAAAATATAAAATTACTCAGACATGCTATCTACTGTCCGTCCAAGTGGTTATGCCGCAGGATTGTAGAAAGGGAGGAAATCACGTGACAGTTAATTACTTAACGAAGCCCTTTTATTTAAGTTAAATTAAACAGCTGTATAATATTACGTATACGTCCAATTCCTAAGAGAAATTAATGTTTTCAGAAAAGAGCTAAGACAGCCCAGCTTTTACAGAGGGGCGAGCAGAAGCAGGTGGGGGGAAATCGGGATGCGACGTAGGCAAACGGACAGTACCTGTGCGAAAATATGATTCAATATTGAAAGCTCTTTCGTCACTGGAAAACACGAACATATTTCTGGAACGTACTATACTCAGTAACTCAGTACTGCTTACTATCTGCGGTCTTGGTTCTGTGTGGAGTTGGAACTTCATTAGTAGAAGAGGTGGGAGTGAAGTACATTCAAAAACTCGGGTACAATAAAAATTGAAGAAAAAGTAAAATGATGTCCCTGTATAACTGTACGACTACTTAACAATGTATTATAAGTGCCTGAGATAAGTCATGCGCAGTAATAATCATCAGAAGTAAATAAATTATGATGAATTCATGTAACAACTTCTACGAAATACAAAGGAATAAGGCACATACATTATTTGAAAAGTGAAATAATTATGATATATAATTCTGATTTTATGACTATTTATTTATAAATTGACAATACTTCTCTTCAAATTCAATATCGATGGTGTTCAGGTAAAATAGCTTAACCCTCATTTTATAAATGTGACGTTTTTGCTGTAATTACTTAAAATTTAATTACAAAACTTAAAGATATGTTACTTGACAATTATGTTTACATTCCTTCATATAAGGTAACTAATAATATGTCTTAAAATTTAATTTTTGTTGTTCCTGATTTTTTTATTCTTTCTTGGGTTAAGCCATTTTACCTAAACACCATCGATGTAGTACATATATTCGTCTAAGGGAAAACAGTATGTACTATACTTGAATTACATTGCGTCACGGAACATTGGAAGAAAGAATCATATTATACTGGTAAGTAAATACATATAGAAACTGAAAACCAAAAAAGTAAATTATTTTCTAAACTTTCATTCCATTGCTCACCTATTGCAGTTGCAGTGTGTACAATGTTAAAACACAGTTTCTTACATTACAAGAGTTCATTTTTCTCGTATGAGGACCTGCTGCAGACGTTTAACATTTATTTTTATGATTGTCTATCAGTTGACTCTTTAGACTAGATTTATTAGCCTAAGTTTCATGAAAGAAATAACTGTTTACATCTATACTTACTACCGAGCATTGATATTATTTTAAAAAATATTATTTAAAATAAAAATAAAAAATTGAAGTGATTAAGGAAATTGTGAAGACCTCATTGCTCTTTATCCTTTAGCATGAGGTCAAGTGACGCACCGCATTAAATTTGTACTCCCCTATCACGTTTAGCGTAGCCTAAGACTGCAGATAAGAGAGGGGTAGCAGGTTAGGTAAGGTTTGAACACGTGCTGGAACGAAATTAAAGAACAGCACGTAATAGAACGGCATGGCATCGACGTTCGTTCCCATGAAACTCGTCTAGTACTGAGGTTACTATTTCAAAAGCTAACAACAAAACAATTCCGTTGCGCGACTGTCGATGGAAAGCCAATCTCTAGCAGCAGTATTCTGGCCTCACGTGGGCTACAAGTACACATGCCTCAGCAGAGATGAACGATCAACCAACCAGTACGAGGGTATCATGTGGT
Organism: Periplaneta americana; assembly: GCF_040183065.1. NCBI lineage: Eukaryota > Metazoa > Arthropoda > Insecta > Blattodea > Blattidae > Periplaneta > Periplaneta americana. The sequence goes on along the minus strand of NC_091126.1, from coordinate 87,953,363 downwards.
TAGCACCATCATTCCCCTAGTCGTTAAGCTGGTTTTCGAAACTAGATATCAGTACGTATCGTAGCTTCCCAAATTAATCACGATGCTTAGTGGGCATCGGTCACATACACTGACCAAAATGACGTGACAGAATTTCTTTCCCGTGATTATTCGAAACAGCGCTCATTCCACAGTGCTCGTCTAGATATGACGCCTTAGATCATGCAGCTACGGCACGGGACATTTGAAAACTAACAGCATAGGTAATTACAATAATATTAATAATCATAGAGCAGGGATGAAGAAGTGCGCTACAATTGTTGCACACGTCACAAGAAGGAACAGTGACTCGTCCCTTTTTTTCATCCCCACACGTCATTGAATATAAGGGAGAGGAAATATGTATTTAGTGTGCTCGCAGACGTCACAGATACGTAATTCAAGGTCGGGGGATTGTGGACGAGGAACAAACTCTTTCCCCATGCTTCCATCCCTCTCTTCCCCAGTTTTACAACCCTGCCATAAAGGATGTAAAATGATTGTCGTTGTTTAGTCAACTGTCCGAAGACAGTCTGGACCCCACAAGTGACGCCAACAAGGCATCACTCATGAGGCAATTAGGCCAGGATTTATTTCTTCCTCTGACACATATCAACAAGTGAGATGTACTGCCTGACAATATATGTACAGACACGGAATTAAAATTTGGAGCGAGTCTTAATGAGAGTCCACCTATAAATATGTAGACAGCAATTTCACAAAACTGTCCACAAGTAGTATATATACAGGGGCTCTTGCTTACTGCACATGCGCAGTGTGTTATAAGCGAAAATTATGAAATAAAGTAGCTCCATATTTTATTTCTGTATCTGTAGATATCAGCCAGAACCTCAATCAGAGGTAGTGAAATGATTGACTCGAAAACTCGAGCTGGTATTCTACCAAGTAATCTACTGTGAATCCGCCTCCTTGGTCTCGAGGTAGCGTGCTAGACTCCTGATGAAGGTGGCCCGGGTTCGATTCCCGGTCGTGAAGTTAGGGGGAATTAATTCAGACCTCTTCACGTGGACTGGTTGTCTGTCCATTGTCCCGTGTGCGATGTCTCGCAGTGGCCCTCGAGTACCCTGACCCAGTATAGGGTGGTTCACAATAAACCGGGAACGAAAACGAGAACGAAAATAATGTATTTAAATGTGAGCATTCACAATAGTTAATTGTGAATATTCACATTTAAATACATTTATTTTAATATTTCCGTTCTCGTTCTCGTCGTTTCCGTTCGCGGCTTACTGTGAACCAGCCTTAAACGAGGAAGTCCTGCAGTAAGTTATTTTGTCTAGTTCGGCGCAAAGGTTTAGATGTACCAGTCATCCACAGTCACAGAGCGGACTGATGTCGGGGGAAAATGGTGTTGGATTTGTCTAAAACTTCAGAGTTTTGTTTGACAGTGAAAATACAGACGGAAATACTGATCAAAGTATGATTAAATGTAGGAAAAATTTAAGTAGCCTTAAACATTTCAGATTCAATGTGGCCTTCGTGCTGTTGTCATTAACACGAGTACCCAATATCATTGTTCCCATTGCGTTCCATTCCCTAGTTTTTTTTTAAACTTTGTGGAATTCTTTGGAACCTTCGCAACGTTGCCAGCAATCTATTATATATTTTCTGTTTCACTAAACTGAGATCGGAGATAGTTCACTTCTCACAGTGCCAATTCATTTTAATTTAATTAACAACAAAAATGTGTGACAATATCCTATAATTCATTCTGTCATCTGTGCTCAAATGCCAGATTATTTCTTAGTCAGTCTTAAAATGTGCAAGGAATCCAGGCTTACTTTCCATTTTTGGAAGTTGCTATCTTATTTACAGCTTACTACGGAGGGTTAACATAATTTGAATTGGTTTAGTTCACGCCGCTTTATCAACTACTATGGTCATCTAGCGTCTGAGTGATATGAATGCAATAATGTCAACGAAGTGAGTCCAGGGTCTAGCACTTAAAGTTACTCAGCATTTGCTCTTAATGGGTTAAGGGAAAACTTTAGAGAAAACCTCAATCAGGTAACTTGTACCAGCCATGATTTGAACCCGGGCCCGCTCGTTCCATGGTCATACATGCTAACCGTTACTCCACAGCGGTGGACGTTAACAAAAATGACATCTGTAAATTTGGTTCAAAGATCAAATAAATACAATCTTGATCTGAATGAAGGGGGGTGAGCAACGGTGAATTGTTCAATGGTTGAGTTGTTTGGACTTTTTCCATTGCTAATTTAAAAAAATTGTAACTCTACGTTTCGAAGGGTGGCTCTCTCTTCGTCGTCAGGTGAAAACCTACTGTGGGGATCGTTACAAACAGCTGGCCTGTCTGACTGGTCAGTCAATCCCCACAGTAGGTTTTCATCTGGCGGCCAAGAGAGAGCCACTCTTCGAAACGTTGTTACAATTTTTGAAAATTAACAATGGAAAAGTCCAAAGAATCAACCATTGAAATACAATCTTGTAACCCAGCGCTTTTGGTATTACATTTTTCCAGTATTACTGTTGAATTATACAAAACCTTCCTTTAATACTCGTATTTTAAGAAGCTGTCCAAACTTTTAATGCTATGCTTCACCAGTCTCGACTTTAGGATCAACACATTGCTTCCGGATTAGTCGTTTCAAAGATTGTAAACGAGTATAGTAGTACTTCTTCGAATGTAATCTGATTTGGCAGAATGTGGCCGTGATCTGTTCATACTAAAATATCCTGAGATACTGGTCTTCGAATAATTTCAAGGAAAAATTTTTCCGGGGCCGGGTATCGATCCCGGGACCCTTCGCTTAGCGCGCGAACGCTTTTCCGACTGAGCTACCCCAGGAACTATACACGACACCGTCACAATTTTTCCTTTGTATCCACACGACTCAAATGAGCTGACAAGACGTCACGACGGTGTCGTGTGTAGTTCCTGGGGTAGCTCAGTCGGAAGAGCGTTCGCGCGCTAAGCGAAGGGTCCCGGGATCGATACCCGGCCCCGGAACAATTTTTCCTTAAAATTATTCAAACCTGCTTTACAGGGAGCTACTACCTGAAAGCCAGATTTGTATAATACTGGTCTTCAATACTTTCTATTAAATTTTTATTTATTGTTATATTTTTGGGGGATGAAATTCTTCATAAAAGCTGAAGAGTGTATTTAAGAGTTTGGGGGTGTCATTAAATAGTATTTTAATGTAAGCTGTCAGCTGAGCACCATTAAAACCAGGCTGTTCAGCAGAGATCGGTTTGGCTGTAGTACAAGGTCAACAACTTATTTTTTAAAGGGCTGTGGACGCATGCAAGCTGTGTGGGCCACACTGTTTCATTGAATGGAATGCAAGTGTAGCTTCACGGGGACGCACTCATTGTCTGTCACCGGAACTGCTCCTCTACCTGGTTGAGGGACACGTTGCGTTGCCTTTATTTCCTAATAAATGTAATCTGCACAGCAAACAACGGTTCCAAAATTCTGCGGAAATGTTTCTCATCATTTCGTACAGAATAGGATGCCTGGAGATGAGATACTTTGCGTTGTTTAAATATGATTGCGTAAATTTTATTTTGATTAAACACTAGAGTTAGCAATTATTTTGCAATAACATCTTCGGTTACAACAAGATTTCTACGGTGGTTAATATAGTGATAGTTCTTTTTTTCACCATGTTATAGTTATTAATCAGTGGCGGTTCGTGTATTTCCTAATTTGGTGTGCACTATAACGTTCAAAATATATTTATGTGTGTGTGCATGCGTGTATTTATAAATTTCATTTCGACATCAAGTTTATAACAATCGCACTTATCATCTGATAACATTTTTGGAATTTTGCATACTGAATTGAAACCACAGTTTTTTTTTGTATTACTTTGTGATGTAGAAATTAAATTGATAATATGAAATATTTTACATATGCGCCCTTGGTTTCAGCCGATGTTGAACGCAGTTTTTCCGCATACCAGGTTATACTATCCGACACTCGGCGGACATTTTCATTTGAAACTTTGAAAATGAATGTTGTTGTTTATTGCAGCAGGAACCGAAACCAGGCGAACAACAGGCAAGAAAATTAAGGTACGAAATTGATGCGACAAATAAATAATGTAACAGTTAAATATATAAAAAAAATTGTATGCCATATACGTTTTCGGCATTCTAAAACTGTAATGCAGAACTATAATATATTAAAAAAAAAACATCTTTTCAGACTTACGTTTTGCCACATTTGTGACAATTTAAGTATGATTTCCAACAATTATTCTCAACCTCACCAGCATTTTAGACCTTTCCGATATTAACCCTTATTATACAATAACTGTATTGTCTTGATTTTATAATACGTAATAATCGTATACAAGACACGGAACGTGCTTGCTTAGGCTTGTGTCAAATTCGCTTTCGCTGCCTGTACTTGAAACACGTCCTCTACATTCTGTCCAGGGCGTCGTATGTTCACCTCAGACTAATTCAAATACAGTATTCCGATGTCACGGCCCTAGTTATCAGACAGCGGGTTTCGGTCCCGATGCTGAACGTTGGGTGTACGTCAGTTGCAGGGAGGTCATTGAATTCATTGCTACGCTCCCTCTGTACGCTAAGGGACGTGACATCTTGGCCTTATTCCACAAAATTATTGTCTAATACATTATTAGTTATTAGTAAAAGTTCTTGTATAGTATGGTCACAGTCTACTATATACAGTCACGAAGCTTGAGTTTTGAGGGTGCTAGAAACAATAGACTGTGCCGGTATTATTTTGCATTGCCTGTAATGAGGCAATATTAGCGATCCTGGTGTTGAGCAACTATCTAATGTTTGCAGATTTACTACGTATTGAGCTTCGTGACTATATATTAGACTGTGGTATGGTGTTGTAATTTTCTGTTCCACAAAATAACGTACAGTAGTAAAGAGTTATTAGTGACGTCATAAAAGTGTATGGCGGAGGAACTGCTGTTTGTTCTATGACGTCACACCTTGAATTAGGTTATATCCACCTCCTTGGTAATAAATTCGTATTTCAGGATGCAAAAAAAGGTTTATTAGGATTTCCTTAATATTTGTCTGAATTATTTTATCAGGAATAAGTATAATTTAAATACATTATATAATGTATTTATAATTTCCAAACGTAATCTTGCACTTTAAGATGGCTGTCGTAATTTTCCGTGTGTAACATTCAATCGAAAGATGGTACAAACATAGTCTAGTATATACAGTCACGAAGCTTGAGTTGTTGAAGGTACTAGGAACAATAGACTATGCAGGTACTATTTCGCATTGTCTGTGATGAGGCAATAGTAGCGATCCTAGTGGTTAGCAACTATCTATGGATGCATATTCACTGCATATTGATCTTCGTGACTGTACTGGGTGTTCAGTTCAAAATGTGTCATGGCTCGCTGTATGCCGTCATGTGGCTAGCCGATGAGCCTAGAGAATTCAATCTTCCTACACTTCCGCAGAGGTAGAGGTAGAGAAGTTGCCTAGCAAGTACGGCGTTCATTCTAAAGAGTACGTACCGATACGTACGGTAACGCCGGTAGTGGCAGGAATGTGAACTGTTTGGAAATACGTACTGTCGGGATATGGGGAGAGGGTTAAGACGATTACTTACGTATTTGTTGACATTAACTTCGACGGTCAACATGGACACGGAGCATTTGATTTGTGTTGTGGAATGTTACCGTACGCAACCGATGATAACAAATACCCTGCGTACGACTTGCCGGCGCAAAACGCAGTTCGAAAGAGGTTATGGTAGCACACAGACCGTACAGACCGCCATCTGTTGCTACGACGTTCAAGTTATACCGTACACGTTCTCAAGTTCAGATTGAAGAACGCCTTAAATAATAGGCAACTTCTCTAACATATAAGCTGAAACTCGCTTCAAATCGGTGACCCAACAACAGTGACGTCATGGCACACTTTGAAATGAACACCCAGTATATAATAGACTGTGGAACAAGTATGGATCTTCCCATATGCGCGCGTTAATTTGTTTTTCACTGTTTCGCAAACAAGGAAAATCCATGAAAATTATGTTAAAACTGACGAAATTATTTACTTTACAAAAGGTAGAGATAAAGAAAGACATTCTGTTCGGTATATTTAGCGAAACTATAATAAAAAAGAGTACACAATAAGAAGCTGTGCTGAAATTGTATGTCATTTATAACAGATTGAATTCATCTACACACTGAAAACTTCGATATTCCATGTCTGCTATACGATGATATTGACAACCATTACTCACCCAATGAAATGTATTTAGTAACTGATACCTGATATTACTTCGATTCGTTGGATGTTCTGTTCTACAGAGTGAAAAATCATTCTACGTCAAATGTACTTAACCTAAAACGTTCATTGTACTCAAATACAGAACTAAAATGGAAATGTATTCTTTCTTTGTATACACAAATATTCTTATTATCATGCGTGGGCGACTGATCATGGAGGGGTGGTTTGTTTATCCCTCACCCAATGATAACGTATTTCATGCGCTATCGAAGAGAGTAAGGTAACCAGTTTTGCTTCCACTTGCTTCGTTGCATCAGTGGCGGACTCTATTAAACATAATACTGAGTTTAACATATTGCTACGTAACTAATTATCTATTCCTCTTCTTAGTAAGAAACATTGTACAAACGTGTGTAAACGTCCCAAACATCACTTTAACACCATTCACTCATCATTTGTAATCCGTAGCTATTATCTTTCTCGCGGTATATGACATTCAAATCAGTCAAACTTTTCTGATGATACTATTATTCCTTGCTTAACTAAAAAAGTGCATGTACGCTACTTAGGTGTAAATTTTTCTGACATTTTATATATTCGATTCCCTAACTGTTTTAAATGTAAATCTTTTTAACTTGTAGGTATGTTTTTCAAATGATATATAATACGTTCTGTCAAACCTGGCAACCTTTTCATAAAGTGAGCTTAATTAATTAATATTGTATCAATTTACAAAATATAACATTGAATCATTATTCCATAAATTAATTTGAAAGTTTAATATTAATCTTCACAGCAAACTCGAAATAATGACGTATAAATGAACATTTTACAAACCTATAGGCTTAACCAGTTTGCACCACAATTAATTTACACTTTTACTATGTGTACCCGCACATGGGGATGATCCCGAAGACTTCTGACACCTCTTCCTGTGAACTAGTGTATTAATATATGGTTTTAAACCCGATAAACACAATGGGAAAACTGAAATTAGCTCGAACTTCACACTGTATCTTTTACTAAACGGAAACTTCAGTATCAGGTTTATTTGTACCTTTAAGTTCTGTTAGGAGTTGGAGACGTGCAGTTCTTATTTAAATAAAGAATGAATTTAGGTCACAAAATAATAAATGTGGACGTCAATAAGACAATAACGTAAAGGAAAATTGAAAGATAATTACCTGAAATGGCATGTGTACCATACTTTTCTGCGTGACGAGGAGTGAAATGCCTCTTTACATTGAAATGAGAAATATAATTGCCACTTTTTCCACAAATTAAACAGTCTTTCCCTCATGAAGTGCACAGAAGTATTCATCTTACCATTCCTGATGGTAGTAATTTCCAGAGAAGAAGCCATTTTAAGGCGAACATTACAGAAGTATTATTTGGAGTTACCTGTATATCCTACTTTCCGCGAACCGCCACAGACGCATCACAAGCAGTGTTTACGTTTGAATATTACCTTCCCCTACCGAGCGGACTAGTGTGGGGTGAATGAAAGTAGTGACGTCATCTCTCATTGAGAGAGAGAGAGAGAGAGAGAGAGAGAGTTGCCGATCTATGCTCATTATCATATTTCAGTTTTTATTGTACCTGAGTTTTCGAATGTACTTCACTCCCACCCCCTCTGCTAGTAAACTTCCAACAGTCCTCCACACAGAACCAAGGTCGCGTATGCAGTCAAAGTCGCCTTACGGTCATAGTAAACAGTACTGAATTAGTGACTATAGTACGTTCCAGAAATATGTTCGCGTTTTCCAGTTACGAAAGAGTTTTCAATATTGAATCATATTTTTGCACAGATACTGTCGTCCGTTTGGTTACGTCGCACCCTGGTTCCCCCCTCCGCTTCTGCTCGCCCCTCTGTAAAGGCTAGTGGTTGGGCTGTCTTAGCTCTTTTCTGAAAACATTAATTTCTGTTAGGAATTGGACATCTACGTAATATTATACAAGTGTTTAAAATAACTTAAAATAAATAGGCCTCGTTAAGTAATTAACTTTCACGTGATTTCCCCCCTTTCTACGACCCTGCGACAAAATCACTTGGACGGACAGTAGATAGCATGTCTGAGTAATTTTATCTTTTCGGATCGTGCAGAAGTGAAGATTGACTTTAGAGTACGTAAGGTACTCTTTTATAGAGTAGGTACAGAATCATTTCAACATGAGTTACTAGTACGAAAGACGAAACTGGTAATTGGAATTAGGTACAATAGTCTATAGTGCGATAATATGCACAAAAACACTGAAGTCTCTATCGAAATGAACGGCTACTATTTTCAAAACTGTGTTTAAATATCCACATTATAATTATTTTTTAATTTAACTTCATTCTCTATAGGCCTATTGTACTCTAATGTGCTGTAGACAGTATAATATACACTGCATAATGAATACGTCCGAATGGATAGCTCGTTCGTGAGTAAAATCACTTATTGTCAATACAGTACTGTATTTTGATTTAAAAAAAAACCTAATGGAAATTATCAAACTCAAAATCGCGATATTTCCTAGTTTACGTAAATGGATGAACTTCTTTTCTTCCCTCCTATACCTAGGAAAGTGATTTGTTTGTATTTTACGCCAGTATCATTGAACACCAGTCGTGGAAGGGGGTAGCAAACGGTGTTTCTGGTTCTCAACCGTTAATCTAAAGGTATAGCCAGGTTAATATTAGAAATGTTAGTAAAAATAAAATGATGTCCTGTATTAGACCACACTTTTGTGCTACAGGACTCAGGTCGCTGTGTAGAGACCGAAAATGCGCTGTCTGGTTATTATATTTTTAGCATTCATATTTGTAATATAATTTATTGCTATTTAGTTTCAAGATTCATTTTTTATATTTGCTGAACTGTGATATATTTAGATCGTTGATTAGAACTCACCCCTCGCAGAGTAGCGGCGATACGATTCTGGGACACTCATTGTCGCAACCCCGCCCCTCCTCCGCCGTCAAAAGTACCAATTCGTGTTCTCCTCCGCCGTGGAAAGTATCAATTCGTGTTCAGCCTTCAAGGGTATAGTCGTTGTAGTGTTTGGAAAGCAAATATGGGTTGCAGAAAACTACACTTCATGGAAACGAAAGTAGGAGCATGATGAAGCATAAGTTATTGAAAAAAAAAATACTTATAATAAAGAAAAGGCGTTTTATTTATTTTTGTGGGTGAGCACATACGATTGTCCGAATATGTAGTAACCGCCACTGGTATTAATGCATCCAAAATTCGGAGCTACGCATCAGTTTCATCTTCAAAAATAAGAGACTGCAGAAAGAAAGCTATGCATTAGGACCGTTAGACTGTTATAAAATGGTGACGTATAATTCATTTGATAGAAGTTGTGTAAAATGTCCGTTTTCTTACTGCGTATAATGTGCAGAGTGTTTCAGAAGGAATAGCAAATATTTTAGGGGGGGGGGTAGTGTGCAATATTCTAAGTGAAACGATCATATAAACATGTGTTCAATTTTCAATAGCTACAGCTATTTGAATGTTACGCATAACAAGACATTCAAATGGTATGAAGGAACGACGAATGACTGCGTACTGTTGACGATGTACAGAGGAACAGTACGTGCCTCTCTTCTGAGATCATCTGAGGGAGCATTGTTAATAATGAGTGTGGAGAAACAGCTGTCTGTAGTTCCCTTGCAAGAGGGTTATGCTATTTGTTATAGCCCTCTTGTTCCCTTGGCTACAAGAATGGACATGTTCTTCCAGCATGACGGAGTTCCTGTATATTTTAGCTATCAGGTGACACATCAAAACATGATCTAAATCTCACATTTCCCGAACGATGGATTGGACGCAGTGATCGCATGCATTGTCCAAGATCCTCATGTCTTACTGCGGTTGATTTTTGTCTGTGGGGGTGGATGAAAGGCGAAGTGTACAAGAACAAAATAACACAAGGGACGAATTGGTCTCTTGCAGTATTAGTGCTGCTCTCATAAGAGAACAGGAAGATCACAGAAGAACAATATTTACAGTTGTCAACGAAGCGGAAAATTATATAGAATTGTTGAAATATATCGATACCATATAAATAAGCAATAAATGTAATCATTATGTCGTTTGCCTTTTCCTCTTGCGACTTGTAAGGCTTGCTATCAGTGATATTCAAACAGCTGTATCTCCACACTTCACATCAAAGAATTGGACACGTGTGTATATGAACGTTTTTACTCAGACTATTACATACTACCGCCCCAAAATTTAAATTCTTTAATATTCACCCAGAATCATCCTGTCTAAACGTAACACTGATTTTTAGCTTGTTACTAAATAGCGAATATATTATGTTTTACTTATTGTCTGTTTCTAACTTTGTGATGTCAAGGTTTTATTTTTCTTTTGACCTTCACATTCGAGGAACATAACGACATGTCTCCTGTGGTGTCAGCACGATATCGTACCTCTATCGAGAACATTGAATTGAATATACGGGAGTGGGTGGTCCAACACTGCGACTTGTTAAGGTCTATTGCGCTAACCCTCAAGCTAGGCGCATTCCCAAACCCACACCGGCTGACTACACTAAGGTTCGCTGCGTACCCAGATGTCGAGCAAGCAACCTCCCATCGTCCCCAGGCCAGCCCCCTCCGTGCGTCGCCAGCCGGCGATCGGGGAATGCTATGGCATGATGACGAAATTGAGAAATGGTGACGGAATGATGTAAATGCCTAATATGGGAAAAAACGGGAGAATTCCGAGAAAAACTCCAAATGCGATCTTGTCCGCCACAAGTGTCACTATGGATTTTTCAATGAAAAGTCCCAGACCTGATCGGGACTCGAACCCGGGTCGCCTGCGTGACAGGCCAGAGGTCTCACCACTCAACCACTGCAGGAGTGTACCGAGGACATTACTTTAGAAAATGGGTGTCCAAACGCCTATAGAACCAGGAGATATTACACGTCAAGCATGCTCTGCTAAGTTCATTAACTTTCTAGATAATATATGAAAAACGACCTTAAAGAATATGCGCTGTGGGCTGCTTACGCCAGGGGTTACCTCGTACGAGTTACAATTGGACATCTATGCCATGGATGAATATATAATAGGATGCAAAACTTACCGAGTTTCCCGTAACACATACTAGAGGCGCTGTTGTAGAAAATGATCTTGCTGCCACCTGTTAGAGGGAGGGACGTTATTACATCTAGCAGCGCACCAAGTAGCGAAAAGAGTAATTACTCCATGCATTTAGCAGCGCACCTGGTGACGAAAATGTTAAACTGTGCAGAAAGTATTCCCTCCCACCCTCATAGATATTCAAAACTAACCCAATTTAAAATAAAACATTTACATTTTTATTCCTCACAGCAGCTTCTACTGAAAATTCTTACCGGAGCCAACAGGAAGATAAAAGATACGATCTACTTTACACTACCCAATTAAAATATAACGAGACACAGACAAAAAATTAAGCAAAAGTTTAGATAATTGGGATTGTATTCTTTGGGTATTTATTGTACAACGCAATTGAAAAGTCTGCAAGAACTACTTAGATAGTTCAATTTATTATATTACTATTACTTTACAATACATTCAACAACACTATTTTTACAACGTCCATAAAAATCACTGTTTAACATGCACTGCTTATACACACACGTAATATCACTTTATGTTCACTTATTAGCAAGTTTCTATCTCCTCGTCGAGTCCTCGAGCAATAATTCGAACGGATAAATAGAGAACTCTGGGTAATGTACCCAACACGTAGTTCTAATGTTCACCACCTACGACGTTGGGCGCTGATCATCTTATTTCAGCCCCCCACTACCAGATGGTGCTGACCGCAGTTTCGCATCCCATTATATATTTATCCATGTCTATGCTTTAGAACCTGTTACCGTATTATGCACGTACTGTTAATGTTGTTTAGTCATCTGTCCGAAGACAGGTCTGAACCTCACAAGTGATATCAACAAGACACCACTTATGAGACAACTAAGCCGGGAGATAATGGGGTAGGGTGGCTAGTTCCTTTCCTCCTCCATTGCATAAATCGTTGACTAGCTACATATTACATTAATCAGACTTCAGATGTAGGCTATACAAACAAATTATTGTTCTTCCTCTGACACATATCATCAAGTGATGTGTACTGCTTGATAATACTGTAGGTGTAGAGATGCGGAATTAAAATTTGGAGCGAGTCTTGGTGGGAGTCCACCTGTATGTAGGCAACAATTTCACACGACTGTCCACAAGTAGCATATATATATATATATATATATATATATATATATATATACACACACACATACATACATACTGTATATCAGCCAGAACCTCTGTCAGAGATACTGTTAATGTTGTGCGCCTTAAATTTTTCTTACACCGAATGGATCATATAATACAAAAATTCTATATTTAGTTTTCAGTGGAAATATGCATTTTGAAGTTCTCTTCACATTATTTTTACTTGAATCACAATGAGATTTGGTGGGTCTTATAATTCCTTGAACTCGAAATATAATGGGTGAACATGTTTCTAACTGATGTTTAGGAACAATTTTTATGAAAGATCAGTTTCAAGATTTAATTTATTAAGTAGTTAAATTTTATTTGTATTGTGATTTCACTATTGAAGCATTGAAGTTTTGAAATGTTAAATAAGTAATATTTATGACAATTTTTATGTGAATATGTTAGTAACAGTATTATTGCGACATGAAATATACAGCAAAATCCAGATCCTAGGAGACAGAGGGGCTATAGGCTACCTGTTTCTTTAAGATCACACATGGCATTAACGCTGAGATCGGGAAAAGAACTGAATACCACACAGCGTGGGAGGCAACGGCCGAGTTGCCAATGTTACAGTGACGCTACATTCCCACATGGTGAGTCTTTAATCGCTCTCTTGGCGCCTTATTTTGCCAGATGGGAAGAATATGCGATGATTAGTTATATTTTCGTTATTTTATGCATCAAGGTTCTGTGTAAAACGTGACATATGTATTTTACATGAATGTAACTCGCATTAACTGAGTACGTGTTCGTCCCTGTTGACAGCGTAGCGTTATAGTTCCAAGCTCACCCGCTGGGATCCTAATAGGATCAGGTGACGGAATGAGTATACATTTTACATGTAAGGAGAAATGGCCAGAATATCCAATCCTAGCATTTTACATTAGTCTAACGTTAGGCAATTCTGACTGACTACTCGGCATTGCAGCCCTATGTGAAACTTGGCCTCCTTCACAATCAGTCCTCATTCTCTTCTATTTCCAATCTTTTCTCTCCATCTCCTCACGTTCATAATTTTCAGATCTTCCATCACATTATCCATCCATCGTATTCTAGGTCTTCCTCTCTTCCTTGTTGAATAACATCATGCTTTAAACACCTTTAGAGGTATTCTGTTCTCATCCATTCGTTCTAGATGACCTAGCCATTGCAGCCTTAGTGATTATATAAATCTTACTACATCTTCTCCTTTAATATAAGTTAAATGGTTTCTTCATTATATCTAATTCTCCTCATGTCGTTATCCAAACACGTTCATAAATTCTTCTCATTATTTTACGTTCAAATTTCCTTAAATAATCTTGGTCTGACTTATCAGTGTGTTAGGCAAATCTGGATGACTTATTGCCAAAAGTTTTAAGTAATATAATATTGGTTAATGTAAATTCTGTTTTTATTATATATTAAGTAAAAAATAATTTAATTTACAAAAAGGAAACATTTTTCTATCAACTTACTCCAGAACATTAATAGTGTTGTTTGTGTGATAATCTGGATTTGGTGACTGCTGCTAACTCAAGTCATTTGGTCTCCTGTTTAGTGCAGGAAGTGCTTCATAACCTTAGCAATCTTCTTCTTTTCATCTTCAGGTAGAACATGAGCCCGACAAGTTTTCGTGTAAGGATTCAAATTGCTAATTACGTCAGTAGGTCTATAAGTACATTAAGTGTTGGGGGTAATTAAAAGAATGAGAAGATCCTGATGGATGAAGAAATTTAAATTTTACGTCATTTTCATATAATTTTTTACCTAAAATATAGCTCAAACAACCTTCTGTCATGTATTTACAGTAGAAATTACATAACCATTCATTTCACCAAACTCTAATATTTCTCCATAAGGTATGACTGGATAGGTAGTTGATAATGGGGGAAAGGTAAATAACTTAGCATAAACTTTTGTTCCACACCTTGGGGAAATGAAAGTGTGAAGCTTTCCAGTTCCTGGAATTGCCATAATATTAGTGAATTGTATTGTCAGCTGTCGCTAATTTGTATGTACGGTACTCTTGTCATGTCCCATCTTTATAAGAAACAGGTGCAGTATAAATGGCCCAATTTTAGACGTACCGATAGTAATGGTGATGGTGTTAGCCGCCGGTGGTAGTGATAACGGGCTATTTCATTCAAACGTCGAAGATTTAAACAGTTCCTAAAGTTTCTCTCCTTGGTAATTACAGTAGGGAATAGCGAAACCTCTTTAACGCTGTACTTAGGAGTAAATCATAACTTCGTATAGTTTAGAATTGTTCTGAATAATGTAAGGTCAAATATTCATAGATTTCAAAAAGGCATATGACTCGATTAATAGAGAAGTTTTATATAACACTCTTATTGAATTTGGTATTCCCAAGAAACTAATTTGATTAATTAAAATGTGTCTCAATGAAACTTACAGCATAGTACGTATAGGTCAGCTTCTGTCTGATGCTTTTCCAATTCACTGCGGGCTAAAACAGGAAAATAGTGTTTAAGGTGTATAATTATTTTAAAAACGTTGATCAGCAGAATGCTGCCGGCCATCTTGATGCTGGCTGTAACGTTGCCAACGCGCAAGAAACGACTGCAGAAGCATGAGGTGTGAGATTGAGAACCGTGCAAAGAATATTGTTAGTGAAGGAAAGAGGGTTTGTTTGGTGTCATGTTTACAGTAATCAACGGCTAAGGTCATGATTGTCTTTTGATAATTTAAATTCTCTCCTGCGCTATTTTTATTGCACGTATGCGTGAAGTAAGATGTGGGAATGTTGTACGCTGCCTTGCTCTCTCTATCTGTCTCTCTCCACGCAAACGCTGCAGACTACCGCCTTCCGAATTGCCGTCTACTCTGTTTTAAATTTCAATTCAGCCAGCAAATTTGAACCACCACATTTATTTCTACTTGTATATAATTGTGTTTGCTAACATCGCCTCTGTTTCCGTTTCTTTTTCCACGCATTAATGCAAATAAATATAGGCTGCTGCAGGTACGTCCATGTTTGAAAGTAGGTATACCTGAACTGGCGGAACGCTGGTACTAAAAATTCAGAGTGCAGTTACTCCTTGCCTGAATATGTGAACATTCAGTCACAGTAGGACATGAAATAAATGTTCACGTTTACGAATATAATATATACAGTGCATTTCTATTACAAAAATAACTGCCTAACATATGTTTCAATTTGCATTATACTGTACAAGTTTTAACAATATAAAATAATCATTTGTGTGTGAGCAGAAAAGAAAGAAATATACCTACAGTACTTACATAAAATACATTTCTTCACAATTCAATGCACCGAATTACAAGGTACATTCGCAACGTATCAAACGAAAAGACGTATCTCCCACTTTCACTCAAAATAACTTCTTTCAAGATACGCTTTGAAATATTGTTGAAAGGAATTTTGGCATGTACCAAAATCATACACAAATCTCGATGAAATACTTTTTTCCTGATTTAAGTCTGATTTTGGTGTTGAAGGCCAGTTTTGACTGTATAATTAAGTATTTTCCATGTATGCTTTGCCTTTACACTGCTTTTGAAAGAATCAAGTTCTATCTGTCCTTAACTTTTTTTTAACAATTTGCAAAATTCAGTGTTTTTTTTCTCCTTTTATAAGAAAATGAACGCTTGGTGCTCTTAATTTTCGACATGTTCCTCATTAGTGTGAATTATGAAACAGCGAAATTAACACTAATACAGGTATGCATGTACATCTGTCAAAAAAAAAAAAAGTGGCCGCACTCGTGAACAGCGAATATTTTCAAAGTCCACTTCGGGTCGCGGCGATGTTACACGATGCATGTGCTTGTACAAGCAGTTCCGGAACTATGAAATTGTTCCACACCTGCGCTTCGTAGACCAGCGGTAGAGTGCTTGTTTAATGATTCGAAGGTCGTGGGTTCGGGCTTTCTTCAAGTTTTCATTTTATTTTTTAATCGTTCTTTAACTATGTAAATGATATTCAAATTATCATTTATATCCAGTTATCGTTCTTGATGGATATCACGTTATTTATATTTTGTTATCGTTCTTTAGAGATATGAATAAAATTCAGGTCATCATTTGTATTCTGTTATCGTATTATAACGATATGAATAATAATTATTATTGTATCTCCAATGGGGGTTAGCCATATTTTACATATGTATGTTAGGGCTATAGTTTCATACACAAAAAAGATAAGCATAAAGAGAAATGGAAAAGAAAATTAAATTAGCTTACGCGATGTAAACAAAACATAAACAATCCGTAAATTAGGCATTGCGATTGCAAAACAAATATCAGGTATCAATTTGAAACATACAAAAACATTAACAACACACATACGTAACACTTCTATAACACAAATATGCAGATTTCCGTACCATACATCATAAATTAATACACAATAGTCACACAAACGCGATCAAACTATAATTACGACATTGCGACGACATCAAGCATCCCATAACTGACTCACATACATAACAAACCAAGCATCCGTTTCAACACATACTGTACACTTCAACATAGTAACCACACTTTTAAAAGTTACAAATTTGGCTCCAAGAAGAATAAATAGGACAATGATACTAATTACTATTCTTCTACAATTTCTTAAATACATCTGTAATAAATCTGTGAAATTCCGATATGAATAATATTCCCGTTTTTTATATTGTTATCGTTCTTTAGCGATATAAATAATATTCAAGTTATCATTTATATTCTGTTTTCCTTCATTAGCATTATAAAACAATATTCAAGTTATTTATATTGTTATTGTTCTTTCGCAATATATTAATTAAACAAACCGATATTTATCATTTATATTGTGTTATCGTTCTTTAGTGATACTGTATAAATAATATTCAAGTTATTTATATTGTAATCGTTCTTTAGCGATATAAATAACATAAATTTAATATTAGTTTTGGAAAAATCCATTTGCATAATACTGGTATTAGTTTTTCTTTTTGTATTATTACATTATACTATCTTGAACCACAATAAAATGAAAAGGAGTAACGAGGAATTGAACCTGAGACGTTGACATCTAAATTCCGACGTTCGTCCGCTGAGCTACGAGAGCAAAAGTGTGGAAACATTTTCGGAAAAATTAGCCCAATCACACTCTAAGATTTTCTGATGATTCGTAGAAGCTAGTCCAGGATGCGGGGGGCAAAGGCTAATTGAGATTTCCCGGTCTCTGACCGGGTCAAACATCCTGATAGAATTAATATTTAACCCTTGCCGTGACTTTCGGTGAAGTCCGGAGGGCCCAATTAGTGAAATCCACTCTCCTCTTCTCCACGCTTGGGCCCCCTGGAATTTAATAAGATGCGAAAGAGATAGTGGTGTGCGGAAAGCAACGGGATGTTACCGCATTTAGGCCTATCCTTCCCAAGAAAACTGCAAACATGAACAAAGGAAGCTTTTAATAGAAGAAGAAGGATCTTCTGCGAACCTCTGGAAAAAGAACTAAGGAAGAGACTAGTGAAGTGCTTTGTGTGGAGTGTGGCATTGTATGGGAAAAGAACATGGACATTACGACGAAATGAAGAGAAACGAATTGAAGCATTTGAAATGTGGATGTGGAGAAGAACGGTGCGTGTGAAGTGGACAGACAGAATAAGAAATAAAATTGTGTTTGAAAAAGTGAGTGAAGAAAGAATGATGCTGAAACTGATTAGAAAGAGAAAACGGAATTGGTTGGGTCTCTGGTTGAAAAGAATAATAGACGACATTAGGATATGTGGATCATATGCGGAGACTAAGAGGAAGGCAGAAAATAGGAAAGATTGGAGATTGCTGTGTTTGCAATGAAAGACCTGCCCATGGACAGAACATTTATGTGTGTATGTTCAGAATGCCTGGAATATCGTGTCTAAGAACAGTCGCTATTTGCAAAGACTAGTCAATTCCATGCCCACTCGACTGCAAGATGATCGAGATAAGAGGAAGATAGACTAAATATTGAATTGTGGCTTTTTGTTTTGTTTTTTGAACGCTTAATTGTTTGAATGTTTTAAGGCCGACGCCAGTAAATTTGTTATGTTTATGCCACGAAAGATATTTTATTGAGAATAAAATCTTTTTCTTTCCATTTGCAGCCACAATATCATAATGATAATGATAAAATCATGGCATAATATATTAATGAACCTGATGTTAATTACTAAAATAATCATAAAAGAGAGAGGAGCCATTATGTCTAGTTTGTCTCTCTCAAAAACAGAACAAAAAAGGACATAAAAAGCACATAAAAAGCACGAGGTTGTAGTCGAACGCAGGACCTCATGAATAAGAGGCCTGAACGCTACCATTATGCTATCGAATAACACACAGTATACTTCCATTATAACTGTAGATATCAGGCAACGTGGTCCAACAAAATGTAACATCGCCTGTCTCCGAATTGTAGCGAAGATACCCGAAGGGAACTTTGTTTCAGGAGAGCGGCTACTTTTTCTTTTGACAGCTGTACAAAAAATCAAATAAATAAATGAAAAGGAATAAAATATACTTGTTTACACACAGGATCTTAAGTAAGTGTGGTGATTGCAAGGACCAACCCCAAGCAGAATTAGAAAGGCGCTAATTTAATTTCTTACGAAATGAACTGTACTCTCACAGTGCCATCCCACACCATGGGTCATGACGTTATTTATGTATACTCCGTGAGTTTCAAACTTCAGTCTCGCGAATCGGTGACCCATAGCCGCAGTTTGTTTATAATCTATGTCAATCCCGCTTTCATATATTTCGATCTTCCAAATTGTATTTATAAATTTTCATCTGTTTTACCATAATCTAGTCCAGTGGTTCCCAACCTTTTTTGAATGACGACACATTTTACTGAACGCTCGCAATATAGCGACACAATTATTTGTTTTTATTAATAATATATAAAAACCAGTGCTTTCTTCTGGAGAGAAAGGTGGTGGAACTGTGTGTAAAATATTTTATAGCGGACGGGGAGATGATTATTGTTCACTGCAAGGAAATTTTGTCGTTTTTAATCTCCTTTTCGCCCAACTAAGGCTTTCGAGGTCTAAGCGGAATTCAAAGGAAAAATAATATTAAAAACATAGTTATTCACACATATTTCGGTTTCATAATGAAAAATGTAACAAAAAGGTGCAGGAATACCAGAGCGTTCCGTCGGAAAAGAGCACTAATAACAATTTCTATGTCGGACATCCAGTGTTATAAATAGGTCGATGTTAACACGCAATCGAAAAGTCTAAAACAAAAATCTCAACCTGTCTATTTTTATTATCGTTTTTGGAAACTCACCTATTTAAATAAATGTGGACTGTGCTTGATGGGTTCCACAGAGTTTCTCTATATGTGACCTTATGATTGACAGGCCAACACGTAAATCATCTTCAAGATACAGCAGTCTATTATTTTATTTAGAGTTCACTATTTTCATGGTAGAAAATGCTAATTGATTGACATAAGTATGACGTTGAAAACGACTGCTCTAAATGTCTTTTTAGTTTATTTGGCACCATCGACTGATTTGACAAAATATTTCCGCACGTAAGACATTCGGGATTTTCTTTATATTCATCTTCACGCCACGTAAAACCATATTGCAAGTATTCATCACTATAATATTTACGAAACGCAGTGCGTTTTTTGCGAATCCTGAAGTGAACTTTCGCTCACATTATTTGAATTAGCACTGCTTTCATTTAACCCAGAACTTAATTCAGATTGTTTTTTTTAATTAAAAATTTGTCCATAAAAATCTAAATAAAGCACTTTTGATAAAATAATCGCACTATCACCCGCTCACACACACATCTGAAACTGACCAATATGTTCTAACGATTCTAAACTCTGTTTATTACTAAGTGGGAAGAGTAAACGAATTACTAAGCATTGTTGGAGGTGTTCACTTTCATTCGAATTATCGCCAAGCAGAAAAATTAAACTGAGCATTGTTGCTGGTGTTCACGTTTCATTGGTAAAGTCTGTCTCAAAATAAAATGTACCATATCAAAGACTTCGTTGTAAATAAAAAATGCGTTGTAAAGAGACTTCTTGGATGGCATAAAATTTATGTTTCAGTTCCAAAATTTCGCAACACACTCCATGGGGCTGCTCGACACACCGGTTAGGAACCACTGATCTAATCTACCCCTGTATTTATTCGAGTTACAAAATCCTTTTGTTGTTTATCTTCAGTATCTCAAACAACACATTTTGCATATACTCCTAAAAGTTTTGGGATATTGTTAATGGTAGTAAAATCAATAGGGAATTTTTTCTATTTATTTCCCATGAGCATTTGTATATACTTTCATGATGCTACGAAATGGCTTGTATTTTTTAGATTATGTAATGTGTTCGAAGAATTCTACTTCACAATATATTTATAATGATATACTATAAAACAACATGAATTTTAAACACATGCAGAATGTGCCACTTTGCTGGCAAAGCCCTTGCTGGAGCAGTCACACTTTACTTTCAATACTCTCTGGCTAATATTATTTCTAGCGACTATATTTCATGTAACGGAGGAAGTTTTCCTGTGATTTATTCTGTCGTATGCCTATCCATTCACTAAAAGAAGATGAATTGAGGGGTCCACTGAAAGAGAGAACTAAGCCACAAAATTCTGGATAGTGAGATCCATGTGTTTTAGGCAGTTTCAACCATTTGTTGCCATTTTCCTCTTATACACCTCCTCCGTTATCGGTATCAAATGGACTTGCCTGGTTTACAGCGCAAAATGTTATGACCAATGCTAGGAAGTTGGTACTAAAACTGTTAAGTTGTGTGAACTTGGACTATATCTCTACCGAATGGAAAGTAATGGCGCATCTCTCAATGTCAGTGAACCAGAACAACAAACACGTACAGCCGGGTGGTAACCAAACATGTGCTCCAATCGTTCACAGCCTTAGAACAAGAAAATAATAAACGAATAATATAAAAAACAATAATAAAAATAACATACAAAGTATACAATTATGATTCTAGCCTCATTATGACAGATAACAATGAACATTTTCATTTTATCAAAAGAAATACTTCTTTTAGGTTCAGAAAAGAAAAACAATATTTGTACTATTTGTTCTACAGTATGTCACAAGACTTTACTGGAGCAAATCTGAAATATGACACAGTGTATCTTACTATCATCAGGTGAACAACTACTTTGTGAATCTAATAGTGTATCTCATATGTGGCACATAATGTTAAATGCATAATTGTTTTCAAGAAAATTTTTCATTTCTATTGTAGCGACAGCTAGGAAGTTCGTATCTTAGTTCATATATTAAACTTGGACTGTAACGCAACCGAGTGCATAGCAGCACGAGACGTCAACATTTAACGAAGAATAATCCGGGGAAAAAATAAACGTGTTACACACGCCTGTTCGCATAATTATTTAAAAACAGATGAGTTTACTTTTTTGTAAACATGCATAATAATAACATTACGTAAATAATACAATAATAACAGAATAGCTCACTTTATTCAAAAACAAAAATATTAATATAAATTAACAATATTCTTCACACTATTCACGACTCTACACAACTCCACATAATACCACTATGCGTTAAGTGCATCGTCTGTAGGGAACGAGAGCAGAGCGAGGATGGGTGGGTGATATCTGTACTTCTCGCTGTACTCAAATTAAATTTACTGAATTTAAATACTATTATAGTCACAATCATGCCATGGTATGAAAGAAAAATTTCACAACCTCGAGCGGGAATCGAACCTGCGACTTTCTGTTCTCCGGTCAGGCGCTCTACCACTGAGCTATCGAGTTCGTCTCACGCCAAAGCCTTGGAATTACTGTTTTGGTACGAACTGCCTACCTATGGTTATGACCCGTAAAGCTATGTATGCAAACCCAACAATAATCGCTTATACGGGTATTCCCGCCCACTCGTATGACCTGCGTTCTTACTGCGAAAATTTGATAAGGAGCAGTGACTCAAACTAAATGGAAAGCGAGTCACGGAAGTAAAAGTATCTGCAAATACATTAGTTAGACGCTTCATTACAGCATGTAAGACATTAGACCTTACATTACTTACTTACTTACATACAAATGGCTTTTAAGGAACCCAGAGGTTCATTGCCGCTCTCACATAAGCCCCCTATCTGTTCCTATCCTGTGCAAGATTAATCCAGTCTCTATCATCATATCCCACCTCCCTCAAATCCGTTTTAATATTATTCTCCCATCTACGTCTCGGCCTCCCCAAAGGTCTTTTTCCCTCCGGCCTTCCAATTAACACTCTATATGCATTTCTGGATTCGCCCACACGTGCTACATGCACTGCCCATCCCAAATATCTGCAATTTGTATTTAATGTTCCTAATTATGTCAGATGAAGAATACAATGCGTGTAGTTCTGCGTTGTGTAACTTTCTCCATTCTCCTATAACTTCATCCCTTTTAGCCCCAAATATTTTCCTAAGAACCTTATTCTCAAACACCCTTAACCTCTGTTCCTCTGTCAAAGTGAGAGTCCAAGTTTCACAACCTTACAGAACAACCGGTAATATAACTGTTTTATAAATTCTAACTTTCAGATTATTTTACAGCAGACTCGATGACAAAAGCTTCTCAACCGAATAATAACACGCATTTCCCATACATATTCTGGGTTTAATTTTCTCCCGAGTGTCATTTATATTTGTTACTGTTGCTCCGAGAAATTTGAATTTTTCCACCTCTTCGAAGGATAAATTTCCAATTTTTATACTTCCATTTCGTACAATATTCTGGTCATGAGACAATCATATACTTCGTCTTTTCGGGGTTTACTTCCAAACCTATCGCTTTACTTGCTTCAAGTAAAATTTCCGTGTTTTCCCTAATCGTTTCTGGATTTTTTCCTTACATATTCACGTCATCCGCATAGACAAGAAGCTGATGTAACCCGTTCAATTCCAAACCCTCTCTGTTATCCTGAACTTTTCCTAATGATATATTCTAGAGCAGTGGTCGTCAGCACTCGCTGAAATGGGTTACGGATAAGCAGTGCATGGCGAGATGCACCCTCGTGCAGGAGGAAGCATACCCGCCAACAGCCACGAATGCACTCTGGTACTGTAAGAGACCTGCGGCTAAGAGAAGCTAGCTCGAGAGTGACCGCTGTTCTAGAGCGAAGTTAAAAAGTAAACGTGATAGTGCAATACTTGTCTTTTTACAGTCTCTTCTTTCTTTTATTTATCTTACACACAGATTAAATGTTAGTTTTACTTATTCAATGTATTGAAACACTCACACGTGAACAAACGAACTCGGTAAGTACTTGTTATAGACTGATTCTACTGTACAAGCTTGTGACGTCACATACCAGAAATGACACGGCGCATATAGCAGCTAACCGCCTTCCGAAATGCCGTCTAATCTAGTGGACATTATGAAAATTTTAACAGAATATCACCTACAGACTTCGAATATTTGATTAATTTGGTAGGACCTAAGGTTGCAAAGAAGGATACCACATTCAGAGGGGCATACGGTTCAAGAAAGAGTGGCAGTGACGGTGCGATTTCTGACAATCGGTGATCCATACAATAGTCTGCAATAACATTGCTGAATCAAAACACCAGACTAAAATTAAATTTAAGAGTCATAATTAAAGAATCTTTAAAGGACTTTGAAGCTAAATTAAAAAATCAAACCTGGGAATCAGTATATGATAATGATATAAATTCAATGTATTTCATAATACATTCTTAAATATTTTTGAATCCAGTTTTCCTGTAAAGTACAAACATTCTCAAACATTTAAAAACAATTGGATTACACAATATATAAAAATCTCATGTAAAACGAAGAGGACTATATATTCAAGACCACACCTGTGGAGTAACGATTAGCGCGTCTGGCCGCAAAACCAGGTGGGTCGGGTTCGAAACCTGGTCGGAGCAAGTTACCTGGTTGAGGTTTTTTCTGGGGTTTTCCCTCAACCCAATTTGAACAAATGCTGGGTAACTTTCGGTGTTAGACCCAGGACTCATTACACCGGCATTATCACTTTCATCTCATTCAGACGCTAAATAACCTAAGCTGTTGATACAGCGTCGCAAAATAACCTACTTAAAATGTATATATTAAAAGTATAAATAGTAATGGCCCTAAACTAATAGCTCTAATTTCTGTAGTACAGTTTTATGATTAACGCAATCCAATGCTTTGGAGAGATCACAGAATATTCTACCTGTATTTTTTTTATTAATTGCTTCCGGAATTTTATCAGTTAAAATAAATACAAAGTAATCTTACAAGGCAAAGGACTTTACTTCAACGAATTTATTTTAAACTGGAATAATAAAATCAAAACAACTTGAAACATTAAAAAAATAGCGGAAGCTTTATAAGGAACAAAGCTACACTCTTTTAAGATATAATACAAAAACATTAGATACAACAGAAGTTTCGAACGTACTCAACAAGTACTTTCTCTAATACTGATGATTTAAACATTCCCTAGAATAATAATAATGGTGATGATGATAATGATGATGATGATGATGATGATATCCATTTTTTGAAAATATCTATTGCTATAACTTTCACAAAATTATATTCAAATTTTTCCAACAAATCTGCGAGAAGTAATGACAATTCTAAAGCAATTAAAATCTAATAATTCCTCGGGTATGAAGAAATTACAAGTAAAATATTAAAGGCTATTTCACTAATATTTTTAGAAAGCAGGTTTATTAGTTGCACAATATAGATAACTCTGAAAGCATAAGCAGTTGATATATATTTGACTACTATTTGAAGGGTGTTTTTCAGTCAGTAAATAAGCAGATCTGTCTATAATAAAAGCTTTGCAGCATTGGAGAGCTGCATCAAAAGCAAGTAACTCTGTGTCAAGGCTTGAAACAAAAGAGCACGGATTGAAGTACTTTTCTTGTGTTGATGGGATGTAATATGGGATGTATGTTATAAAGGGTGCATCAGAAAGAACGGATGGATTTCACAGGGCAAGAAAATTGTAAGATTCATCAAATCAAAAATTTATTGTTATCAACAGATTCACCAATACATGCAGTTTATTTATGATATACAACATCATCCATATGATGTCCTTGGCTTTTGATACAGGCATCGAGGCGTTTTCTGAAGTTCGCCGTAACTTTCACAGCCATAGATGGTGGGATTGCCGCAATTTCTTCATGAATAGCCGTCTTCAGTTCGTCCAGTGTATGTGGTTACTTATGCCTTCAAATGGTCCCAAAGAAAGAACTCGCAGGGCGCGCGATCTTACCGTAACCTCGGACAATCTCAGTGCAATAGCATGTTTGCGGGCTGAGGTGGCCGAACAACCTACTGTCTGTCTCCACATTTGCAAGTGTACACGCGCTCCGTGTTCGTCCAGGTGATTTCTTCTTTAATGTTGAACCTGTGGTACGAAATGAAGCCACCCACCGCAAAATTGTATTCCGAGTTGGAATCCTAGCGTGACGTCCGATGTCGAAATGAATCCTGAGTGACGATCACAGACTCTTCAGTTTTCAAAAATGTCTCTGCGATGAAAGCACGTTGTACACCAGACCAACACCATGTTCTCAACTGAAACTGCATTCTCTCGCTGATCCAACAGTCGTGGTCCCCCTCACTCTATCCCTCCCCTCGCTGCGTATCGATAGTTTGAAATCCATCCGTTCTTTCTGACGCAACCTGTATTACTTTAGTTGCTGTATTTTAGGCAACTGAATATTAATTAAAACTTTCTTCAATAAATGTATCATTTAGACAATTGAGCAGTATTTAACTATCTATTGGAAATTCTAAATCACTTTCTGTACTATTCAAAATATACAATGGTGATGTTTTGTTTAGCCTAAACCTGATTTTCAAATCTTTTTCGTCCATTGTATTAAAATAATCTTCTCTTTGGAGATTATCCTCGCTCGTTTTGGTAAGAAATCAACATCTTGAAATATCTAGTCCCGGTACATCATTGTCCTCGCCATGATGAAAATTGAGACAGATATCAAAAACTCCCTAATTCCAATAAAGCAAATTTTACAGGAGAGAGAAAAAACTTCTCTGTCTTACTAACTTTTAATATTATACATTTACCTATTAATATTGTGTAAAATTACGTTCTTTATCAATTAAATACTTCAAACCCTAAATTTTTACATTATCTTATGCTACAATTTGCAATAAACACTACTGGAGTTAGTGGTTTTCTGACTTCCACAGTGTATGAATTAAGAAAAGTGAATAAATATGAGCCATATGAAGAAAAAAGATAAGTATATCAAAATTCCGTTATGAAACATTGGACTATAGCTACGATAAAATGGAAGTTTATTATTAAGATTAATATTGTTACATTTTTTTTAATTTCAAATATATGAGACAGAAAATCATAAATTAACATAAAGCACATCAAAATACACAAATAAAACCACAAACAATATTAAAATGTTAACACAGTCTGATTCATGTTACAGATTCTGTTTTTTCTCTCACTGTCATGTTCTTTCTGTTCATCTAGATTATTTTATTACTGTCCGCAAACAGAGTTTGGTAATAAATCCTACTTTCCTCAGAAATAAACTGCATTAAATTCTGCAAGTCCTTTTGCTTTCTCTTTTCAATGGCAATGCTGAATTGTACTTTATTGATTGGGGAATGATGCATCTGTATTAGGTTTCTAGAAGTTAAATCGACTGCATATTGTGCCTTTCACAGTCGTACTTACATGGATTTCATAGATTCGTGTGAGATTCTGAATACCGTATCACTTTACTCAGCTGGTTGAGCGATAGTGTTGCCACCTACCGGGAAATTAATATTGGAATGCAAAAAGCCTCTTATTCCATGGAGTAAATGGAGTTCTGACTTCCACGAGTTTTAAAACAGCCCCCAGAATGCAGATGAATGTCGAAATTAGTGTAGTCTTGCCTTCCAAGCGTGCGACACAAACTAAAAAGTACAATCCAGCCCATAACTGTATTTTGAAAAAAATTGGAGTTAGTGGGGTTTTGATCTCCCTGTCTCAATTATTGTTGTTAATGCAGGATTAATTATTTAAATGACCAAATATTGACCAATAAACTTAAATATAGTTTAATGAGAGATTAAAGCCCAATTTATGTTGGTGAAATGCATTGTACCTTTAAGTGTGAATTAAGAAGACTTTAAGTAACAATTAAAGTTAAATATGTTTGGTGAAATTGGCCCTTAGAGCGGCAACTAACCAAGTTCACACAACCTAAAATCAATATTATAAATATAAAAGAGATATAACAATCTGTTCACTTCACTATCTTTGATCAAATGTCAACTCCATGTAGTGATGTTTATGCAACTGCGTTTATGTTAATAGTTTCTTCACTTGTCTTTCTTTGGTTCCTCCTGTCTATACTTAAAACTCTTAATACTTTCATCCTTATACCTACCCAATTGATATACATGTATTTAATTAATTTCGGCTTCGATTAACTTAATGTAAAATTAGGGTATTTTAATTTATTCTATCACGTCTTAATGTATTTAGTTTATATTCAAGGACATGCAAATCAAGCTTTCAGGTATAACTCCCTGTAAAGTTGATTTGAATAATTTCGAGGGAACATTGAGCTTGATTTGCATAATGCACGTCACTGTTCGTTAACAGAAAACCACAATTTTTAGTCACACAGAGTTATTGTGCACTCAATGTTGGTTGCTTGACTGTTATCAGCCCACTTTGAGGTCTGTGGATATAGAGAAAAAATTGGATCGGTGTCTGGTAGAGTTACCGGGTAGGTCAGTTGGTAGAGCGTTGGTACGTTTAACGAAAGGTCCCGGGTTCGATACCCGTCCCCGGAACAATTTTTCCCCCGAAATTATTCATCCAAGGACATGTTCCTATTTCTGTCATTTCACATTATAAGCAGCCGTTTTGTTCCAAATATTATTCTTGTGGTACGCAGTGGAATAGTGTTAATCAACCACCGGCGTAACTTAGTCGGTTAAGGCGCTTGCCTGCCAATCCGGAGTTGCGTTCGGGCGCGGATTCGATTCCCGCTTGGGCTGAATACCTGGTTGGGTTTTTTCAGAGGATTTCCCCAACCATAAGGCAAATATCAGGTAATCTATGACGAATCCTCGGGCTCATCTCGCCAAATATCATCTCGCTATCACCAATGTCATCGACGCTAAATAACCTCGTAGTTCATACAGCGTCATTAAATAACCAAGTAAAAAAAATAATGCTAATCATTATTTGAAGCACGGTTGTAAAATATCTCGACATTAAATAGACTAAATTTTATCGATATTTCGCAGCAATTTTAAAACAGATTTCGTTTCCCTTTGCACGGTTTGTCATGTGTTTAATACAGATGACTGCAGTCCGCTTCAGGGCCTATATCAGTTAACCTGTTTGCTCAATTCAAATCCTTGAGGAATTCTCCATATAACGATCGCCCGCAGTGTACGTAAGAGCTAAGGCGTGTGTAAAGCACGGCCAAAGGCTGAATCTCAACTCGAGCATTAAAATGTGTCTGTCCTCAACTTGATGTCCTGTATTATCTCAGACAGAGGCCCGACGTCGCGCCAACGCTACATCTTTGGAATCTCGCCATGTGCCCACCCAACAAGTATTAGGCCTCAAACAACTCCGAATGTGGACTTATGTCGACTATTTTCGAAGCCTATAATTACAACAAAAAGTTAGTTTTACGAAGACGACACAGAAGTCCTCATTATGCGTTAGGTGTTTCGTAACAATTTGGTTCCTTTATCGTGCGTAAAATGATATTAGGCCTACTGCTTAAATTTTATTTTTATAAAACTGTTATTCAGGTAATTTATTAAGCACCCAAATGAAAAATCAACTCTCGCTTTATGGATTTCGAAGAAGGGAAATTTTTAACCCAAAAAGTAGATATTTCACTTCTTGTAGGCCTACTGTACGTTTTAAAAATATGCATGTAATTAATTAATTTTAAACAAATGTATGCATATACAGAGTGGAAGTGAAATTAATAATCCTGAAGATTGAAATGGGCGTTAGAGTACACTTAAATGAATCCAAAACCCATAATAAGTTTTGTGATTAAATGCACGGTTAATTATAAAATTAAATTGGAAGTTTCAACATTCTGGCAACATCGCCGTTAAAACACTGCTCTTTCTTTTCGTAATGCAGATGTAAGAGGTCAATGAACTCAGGTCTGTCTCCCTAGGTGAAGTAACCTTCACCTCTCTGTGGCTAATACGACGTTGCAATCTGGTTCAATCGTTCAGTGGCTTGAAATTAATGGTCTTTAAATTAAATTTACATGAAAACCGACAACGCTATTGAAATACGCCAGAGGGATAAATGATTCTTTATTAGATTTTCTATCGATATGGACAAAAACTACGATCCTACATTCAATAGTTGCTAAATAAGAGGCTGTTAAACATTTGGGGGGGGGGGACTTTTTTTTTTTTTTTGAGAAAACTATGACTTTTTCACCAATAAGTTTATGTTATTACACTTTTTGTTACATACAACATGAACTATTCGCTCTGAAAACCTGCAGAGTTATTTGACTTCCACTTTGTGTATTACAATCGATCTTAAAATATTTCCTACATATGAAAATCTAAAATGGACTGTAAAAGTTATAATAAATATTTTAGAATACTGTATATTAGATAATAATTTCGTGCTTCACTTGCGCGTAACAAAAACATTAGGACAAGGAATGCAATTATAGAACAAAGAGCCCTCTGCTAGTCTTCACTCACTCAAAACTTTTAAGGAACCCGCAGGTTCATTGTCACCCTCACATAAGTCAGTCATCGGTCCCTATCCTGTGCAAGATTAATCCAGTCTCTATCGTCATATCCCACCACCCTAAAATCCATTTTTATATTATCCTCCTATCTATGTCTCGGCCTCCCCAAAGGTCTTTTTCTCTCCGGTCTCCCAACTAACACAATATGCATTTCTGGATTCGCCCATACGTACTATACAGTATGCACTGCCCATCTCAAACGTCTGGATTTAATGTCCATAATTATGTCAGATGAATACAATGCGTGCAGTTCTGCGTTGTATAACTTTCTCCTTCTCTTGTAACTTCATCCCTCTTAGCTCCAAATATTTTCCTAAGAACCTTATTCTCAAACACCCTTATTCTCTGTTCCTCTCTCAAAGTGAGAGTCCAGTTTCACAACCACACAAAACAACCGGTAATATAACTGTTTTATAAATTCTAACTTTCAAATTTTTTGACAGCAGACTAGATGACAAAAGGTTCTCAACCGAATATTAAAACAGGCATTTCCCATATTTATTCTGCGTTTTGTTTCCTCCCGACTGTCATTTATATTTGTTACTGTTACTCCAAGATATTTGAATTTTGCCACCTCTTCGAAGGATAAATTTCTAATTTTTATGTTTCCATTTCGTACAGTATTCTTCTGGTCACGAGATGTATCATGAACTACTTGGGCTATTATGACTAATGCGTTTTGAGATTTAGAAAATTCTCAGTGAGTAGTAGGAATAATTCTGTTTATATTAATTTTCTTCTATCAGGAAAGAGATGTTTCGTCGTTAGTTGCTCCACCACCTTATTTGTGAATATTCTGCATAATAGAGAAAATCATGAACAAGTCACTTGGATTTAATTTGGACGAACTCACCAGTGTGTTTTATTTCAGATAAAGACATTCGTTTTACTAAAAGTCACTATAATAAACCCAATTCAAAAGAAATAAAACCAGTAAAATAAGGAATTACAAATCAAATCAATCAAAATAGGAGCAAAATAATAACATAAATAATTAGACAAAAAAGGAAATGCTTGCTCCTTGGTAAAAAGCCTTCATCTCACACCACAAGCTCAGCAATAGGCGGAAAATGTTTATACACTAGTACTTAAAAATGGATACGAGTGCATCTTACCTGTCACAAGAAATGTCTAGGTGTCCTCTTCCTACTTCATTACATTATTAATATCTCTGAAAATGTTTCTGAAATACTTGACTAATCTAATTTTTGCGAAATGTTCTAAATGACTTATCGGATGTTTTCTTCTACTTTTTGTATAACTTAAAACTATAAAGATTCATTGCAGGGGAGAAAAGTAGTTCATTCATTTACGTAAACTAGGAAATATCACGATTTTGAGTTTGATAATTTCCATTAGGTTTTTATTTAATCAAAATACAGTATAGTATGAACAATAAGAGT
This sequence comes from Periplaneta americana, assembly GCF_040183065.1. NCBI lineage: Eukaryota > Metazoa > Arthropoda > Insecta > Blattodea > Blattidae > Periplaneta > Periplaneta americana. The sequence continues at coordinate 87,921,679 of NC_091126.1, read as the reverse complement.
TTTTGCTTACGAATTGAGCTATCCATGTGAACGTATTCATAATGCAATGTGGTCTATATTATACTGTCTATAGCACATTAGCGTGCAATATAGAGAGTGAATTTAAATTGAAAAATAATCATAATATGGATATTTAAACACGTTTTTTTAAATGGTGGCCGTCCATTTCGATACAGACTTCAGTTCTTTTATGCATATTATCTGACTGTAGACTATTGTATCTAATTCCAATTACCAGTTTCGTCCTTCGTACTAGTAACTCATGTTGAAATAATTCTGTACCTACTCTATAAAAGAGTACTTCACGTACTGTAAATTCAGTCTTCATTTCTGCACGATCCGAAAAGATAAAATTACTCAGACATGTTATCTACTGTCCGTACAAGTGGTTTTGTCGCAGGGTCGTAGAAAGGAGGAAAATCACGTGACAGTTAATTACTTAACGAGGCCCATTTATTGAAGTTATTTTAAACACTTGTATAATATTATGTAGATGTCCAATTCCTAACAGAAATTAATGTTTTCAGAATAGAGCTAAGACAGCCCACCCACTGGCCTTTACAGAGGGGCTAGCAGAAACAGGTGGGGGAAACCGGGATGCGACGTAAGCAAACGGACGCACATTATCTGCGAACATATGATTCAATATTGAAAGCTCTTTCTTCACTGGAAAACGCGACCGTATTTCTGGAATGCACTATACTCACTAACTCAAAACTGTTTACTATGATCGTAAGACGTCTTTGATTGCATATGCGGCCTTGGTTCTGTGTGGAGGACGATTGAACTTATTAGTAGAAGGGGTGGGAGTGAAGTACATTTAAAAACTCAGGTACAATAAAAATTGAAGTAAAAATAAAATGATGTCCCTGTATTTAAGATTGGAATGAGATCCTCTGCGTAGCACAAACCGCGTGGTTGAAATTCTAGAAGTGTGCTCGCTGTCGTACGTCGTAAAGTTACGTGCATGTTGTTAAACAATTGTGTATCCACGCACGAAAAATGTTTACCTACAGATGTCGTGAGTAAGGCTGCACATGTACCGAGACACTATATTGCCCTCCACAGTTCGCGTCCGGAAATTACTCTGAATTTACAACCCTGTGCAGTATACTGTATTAGGACCGTGCAGACTCTCTCACGCTGCCGGCTGCTTTGCTGGCTACGGGTAAACATGGCAAATTATTGCTTATTACTCACGTAGGCTTCTTATTACATGCTGGCTACTACAATTTATTAAGAGTTTCCATTACCCAAGTTGGGACTTTTTCCAAGGGCGTATATTTTACGTTCTCATTATATGAAGTAGCCTATTTGATGCTTCAGCAATTTGTTAAGTGCTGATAGTTTTATGATAATTTCATTAAGCTTAACGAATATTTCTTGTTATGAAAATTATTTCGAGACCAAATATCGAGAAATAATTACCTCATGATAATAAACATGAGTTCAAAGCGAGTATTATCACCACGAATGTTATTCGGCTAGATAATTCCCACGCAAAATATAATCTTATTGCATGGTGCATTCCATTATTTTTCTGTGAAAGCAGAGGTTATAAATACATACCTAAACCTTCTGGAAGATATATGTTATGGTATGGTATGATATGATATGATATGATATGATATGATATGATATGATATGATATGATATGATATGATATGATATGAGTCCACACCTGTGAAGTAACGGCTAGCGGATCTGGCCGTGAAACCAGGTGGCCCAGGTTCGATTCCCGGTCGGGGCAAGTTACCTGGTTCAGGATTTTTCCGGGGTTTTCTCTCAACCCAATATGAGCACATGCTGTGTAATTACCGGTGCTGGACTCCGGACTTATTTCACCGGCATTATCACCTTCATTTCATTCAGACGCTAAATAACCTGAGATGTTCATACAGCGTCGTAAAATAACCCACTAAGAAAAGATATGTGATATGTGATATGATGCGTGATGTGTGATATTTATTCGTCAACCAAATTTACAATTCATAGTTATGGTGGACCTCTACATTTCTGCTTTACGATCCACCATTTCATTCATTCATTCATTCATTCATTCATTCATTTATTATTATTATTATTATTATTATTATTATTGTTATTATTATTACTATTACTAATATTTTATCTCTTTTCTTCGCCATCATCTTGTCTAAATCTTATAGTCTCTTTTGTAATAACATATACATTTATTACTTATTTCCCGTTTAATTCATATCCAACCGCACTTAATAACCGATTAAGGACGGATTTAACATTCATGGAAGGGATATCAGTAGAAACTAACAGTGGCATGTTCTCATCTGATTCTGTTTTACTGAAACAATATCAGTGCTAGGTATAGAACATACGAATGTATTTTTTTCTTCCAATGTTTCTGATATTTTAACGTGTGCAATTTCCAACGTTGCCATGCATGTATGAAAAAAATGATATGAAGGTCATAGGCAAGACAATTGCCTGCATATACAGAGGAAGCAGCCGCACATATAAGTATATATGAATGTTTTACAATAACATAACGATGGCTAAGAAATGATACCTCGTATCTATAAAAATGGCCATTTAGTTAAATACATTATTAGTTAGGTAAGTACATTATTATTATTATTATTATTATTATTATTATTATTATTATTATTATTATTATTATTATTATTATTATTATTATATAATTGAAAAGTCAACTAATATTTTGTCCTCGAGTATAAGATCTAGCAAAAAATAAGTATATATAAAAAAGTTTGTCTATTTTGAGAAAAATTAATTTTTAAAACAATTGTTTTATTCACTTCCAAATTTACAGATACGAGGTATCAGTTCTTAGCCATCGATAATTATATTTTATAATCAAGCAAAAGTGGAGAAGAGTATGACGAATGGTTGAAATAGGCTTAGTGATGATATCAAATCTTAAGCATACTTTCACTTAAAGGTGAAATCCGTTTGCATTGTTTCTTAACCCTATGGGAAACATGCAGCTCTTGTTGTTCTTCCTGAACTGAAATGATCCTTTCACCAGTAGGCCTACAGTCTGTCATGAATTTACAGCGAGGGAGAGAGAAATTTATTAAACAGAGGCTTAGTATAACTCGACATAAGTTCACGTAAAACTGCAGTTCATGGGTTACTGTTTAATGATAAAATGTGTCGTTTACACGTTCTGCACTGATTTTTTTATTATGTGGATCTGATACTAGGTCGTGACACGTGTTTGTGCGATCACATTCTGCACTGAGAACAGAACACTTAAAAGTTGTAACTTTAACAACTGATAAGCCCACTGGCGTGGCTCAGGCGATACCGGGTTTACGTGCCGATTCGGAGCTACGTTCGGGCGTGAGTTCGATTCTTGCTTAGGTCTATTACTTGGTTGGGTTTATTCCCGAAATTATCCCAATTGTAAGGCAAATGTTGGGTAATACCATAGCGAATATTCGGTCTCATCTCGCCAAATACCATCACGCTATCACCATTCCATCGATGCTAAATAAGCTACTCGATGAGACAGCGTCTTAAATAAGAGATTCAGAAGTCGATTATTATGCTACATATATTAACATACAAATATCTGTTTTTTAATTTTAGTAGGTTATTTTATGACGTTTTATCAACATCTTAGGTTATTTAGCGTCTGAATGAGATGAAGGTGATAATGCCGGTGAAATGAGTCCGGAGTCCAGCACCGAAAGTAAAGCCCGGTTCAGACCAAGCCCCTACAGTCTCGGCTGCGCGGAACGAGGAAACCGGGGCAAATTGAACGCTGCGCTTGCCGCCATGATGTAGGAGAGCAGATGCATAATAGTAGTACGTAAATCACACAATTTAACGCTGTGATGATCTAAAATTGAGAGATTATGTATATTTTCGACGTTTAACGTAAAATTAGGACGAAATAAATATATTCAAAGTTTCATTGATATGGGTCAGAGCATTAAAGGAAAGAAAATACATACGCAGCAATTGATAGAAAACATGCTCATACATCCATAAATAGGCCTACACAATACACATTATAGAATGTATAATTTTACGTTAATCAGTATATTGTTAGGTTTCAGAGAATGGAAAACTATATTAACATACATTACTCTTAGATCACAAGACGTAAATACATGCACCTTGATTACACAAGTTCTTATTATAATCAAATTCTTAAGTGCAATAAATATGTGATAATCAGTATAGACCTGTTAAGTTTTAGAGAATCGAAAATTATATTACCGGTACTTTTAGACCACAGGACATAAGTAATCACGCAACATATAATGCGCAAAGGTAGCAAAATTACATTGCATTTATAAGTGATTCTTCAATTAATAAAGGGAATGCTATCAATTATAAAAAGTAGCCTACCGGTACCTAATACATTGCAAATAATAGGTAACATGAAGACCTAAAAACTAAACATAATGACATTATGTAAAAAACATACTTTTTATGAGTGGATTTCTTTACATAATATATTGTTATTTTAAATAAATATATATCATTGCTTGTGGAGTGATAGTACGTAATTTTATGCACATATGTTATATCAATAAGATGGCATTCCTTGCCTTTCTAATTATATATATCCGGCAAAATATGAACAGGTTATTTGTATGTGAACTATGTATATGCATTTATAACTCCCCAGTGAAAAATAATGCACTAGGAATATCTGCAAAAACAAAACAACAACAAAAATCGCTGTGCAAATGACAGTATAGACCTCTCACAAATATAAAGTAATTTTAAATAAGCACTCTAACCCAATTTGAAAAGACAACATACCTCTTGATTCTTGAAAGGGGGGGGGCAGGGAGGTTAGATAAATACTGCCTGATGATGGCTTAAAAATTGACACATTAAAATGTAAGATATTATAATAAGCCTTCATATAAGTTAGGTAACTATTTACATTTATAACCACAATGAAAGATAATATTGGGAATGCCTGCAAAACAAATTCATGTGCAATTGACAATATAGATACCCCAAGAAACCTATTTTAAATGAAAAGATAACAACATAGGCCTACCTTTAAATTCTTGAAAGGATGGTTTCTGATAGATGCTGCCAGATTACGTAGAAATTAACAATTACATTACAATTTAATTTATGTTATAATACTCATAGGTTATTATTTACATTTACAATCCGAATGAAAAATAGAACTGGGAACGCCTGAAAGTAGTGGAATAAATAAAAACCACATAGAAAAAAATGAACGGCAACTAATAAGTAGCACAAAAAATGCACATGATAATACAGTTACATACCTATCGATTCATGAAGAGGATGGATTTTGTTAGATGCTGCCTGACAATTGTTCTATGTAAATTAACGTTGTAAGATCTTGCTGTGTGATGGCATCTAATTTTAGTGTACATTTCAACTGTTAAAGATACTATTCTTACGATGTGATTGTCAGGAATCTCGTTTTCTAATACATGTTACTGCAGTTCAGGGAATATTTCATTTATGTTTATCTGTTCTAGTATAGTTCTCTTTATCTTTAGACCTACAGGACCTTTAGGTGGCATGCCATTTATTTCCTTTAACAACTGTCTAATGCAACATTCACATAATCCACAAATCTTTACGATGTCTGCTGATGGAACTGCCAAACCCCCATTGTCTTTTCTCAATAAAAACGCTATGTGTTTGAGGGATTTGTTACCATACAGTGATTCCTCACATTGATGACAATGCTGTTTCTACCTATTTCATGGCGGCGTAAACATGCGCAGACTGGTTTCAATTTTGGACAGCACACCAGCGCTCCGTGTGAGTCTAGTATACTATATAACGTCTTTGGTTCAGACGGTGCTTGTTTCCGTGATGGATTTCAAGGTGGCTGGGCTTATGGCTACCCTGCGTGCTCACTTGCTGGAAGTAATGCGCTTTGGGGGCTAGCTTGCTGGATTTCGAGGGTAGGTTCCTTGCTATTTTTCGTGTTGGTTTGCAGGCTGGAAACAAAGATGATATAGTATCACCACTGAAACCATGTCGCCATGTTCGTTGTTTTCCAACGAAACCTGTTTTTTTCTATATTCTTCAGTTTCTAAGAAACAGCAATTAAATATCGGACTTCAGCTGTTTTGCACTTATGGCTTAATTACGACATTTACTATTGTTAATGTAGGACTTTAGTTATTTTCCACTCACGGTTTAGTTTCTTTTTGACCATGAGTGTTGGCAACATATGAAACAGCAGTGGATCTTCCAATTTGAACTGTGAAAAGAGCGAACTCCGTGAGAACAACCACCATCACCGTAGCCAATACGGGAGCCAGCCCCATACCCACCGCGGCACCCAGCTTGCTAGCATTATCACCTTCATCTCATTCAGACGCTAAATAACCTAAGGTGTGCTATCACGGAAACAAGCACCGTCTGAACCGGGTTTTGCCCAGCATTTGCTCATATTGGGTTGAGGGAAAACCCCGGAAAACTTCAAGGGCAGGGCATAGTTGCGCCCCACGGTCAGATAAGATGCAGCAGATAAAAAAGGGTCCCTGTTTTGTGGGCATAGTTGCGCCCCGTTCCCATCAGGTAGAGAAAAGGGGCATGGTATAGTTGCGCCCCGATGAAATAGGTAGAGAAAAAGACACTATGGAAACTCGAGCCTCGTAATCAACCAACCTTATTGATTTCTTATTCTATTTAATATTCATTATCGATACCGTTAAAATGAACACCATGAAGTTGGAAGTACTTTATTAACTGATATATTCAAATGAGTGAGCAGTTGGAATATGGGGTCTTAGCAGTCTTTGACATTTTATTAGTGATTTTCACACCGTCTGTGGGGTATAGTGAGGTTAATTTAAAATGAATGTTAAGTTTAGTGAAAAGGGTAAAGAGTTAATAATTCACAACGGTTCAAAGTTTCATTTTTCGAAATCCTGTACCGTAGGGTTAAGATATCGATGTACAAACAAAAAATGCAGTTCATTTATTGTGTGTGATCGATAAAAAAAGTGTTATTTTAAATAGCAAAATTGATCATATGCTAGGCCTACCTGATTTCAATGCAGCTATCACTGTAATATTTTTAAGTAATTTGTTTATATTATGACAATCACTTTCGTGTGCACTATGCCCATCGGGGCGCAACTATGCCATATCCATTCTGCTACCTGATTTCTTCGGGGCGCAGTTATGCCATGCCTAGGTCTCCCAATTGACCGCGGGGCGCAACTATGCCATACCGAAACTTGCAACTATGTAACTTGCCCCGACCGGCAATCGAACCGGGCCACGTGGTTCCGCGGGCAGACGCGCTAACCGTTACTCCACAGGTGTGGACTATATATGTGGTTGGTGCGAGAAAGAAAACGAGCGTTTGTTGTGCAATCATTTTTTGGGGACAAATCATGGCATTCTACAAATTAAATGGAATCGTACGCGGAAAGAACAGGGTGATAATATGAAAAGTGCGAAATGTGGTGATTGCATAGCAAGACGTCGAAATTTCTTGGGAAGAATAAGCATTGAGCACAAGACGATGGACGAGGAACGAGTATAGTAGGAGCCGTTGTCGGCGTGAGCCAGAAACCAAACATGTCGTGCAGGAAGTCAAAGAAGGCGGCGTTCTCTCTTCTGAATAGTCTGTGTTGAAATCGCCGGTGAGCACGATGGGCTTGCCGCAGAAATACAAAAACCAGGAAACGAAAAGAGAACAAGATGAACACAAAAAATTAATACAAGGAGAGCAAGAGCAAGACAAAAAGCATTGGGGACGAAAAAGGGAAAAAAGAGGAATACAAGGAAAACAAGGAGAATACAAGGAGTAGTGGTAAGCGAGGGTTGCATTTTTATTTGACGGTCAATTTCCACTTCATCCCCCATAAGACATAGTTCTACTTTCAAAACGACACAAAAATACATACATACATACATACATACATATATACATGCATGCATACATACGTACATACATACATACATACATACATACACATACATACATACATACAGTTAAAAAAGTGGCCGCACTCGTGAAGAGCGAATATTTTGTAAGTCCACTTCGGATAACAGTGATGTTACATGATGCAGGCGCTTATAGAAGCAGTTTCCGAACTAAGATGTTTAAGCAGGAGTTCTTCACATCTGCGTCTCGTAGAGCAGCGATAGTAGCGAAATGTGGTGATTGCATCGCTACTGATTCGAAGGTTGTGAGTTCGAGCCTTGTTGAAGTTTTCACTTTATTTTTTATTGTTCTTTAGCGATATAAATGATATTCAAGTTATAATTTATATTGTTCTGGTTTTTTAGTGATATAACTAATATTAAAATTATCATTTATATTCTATTATCGTTCTCTAGTGTTATAAATAATATTTAAGTTATTTTATTTTGTTATCGTTCGTTAGCGATATAAATAATATTCAAGTTATAATTCGTATTCTGTTATCGTGCTTTAGCGATATAAATAATATTCAAGTTATTATTTGTATTCTATTATCATTCTTTAGCGATATAAATAATATTCAAGTTATCATAATAACTTGTTATCGTTCGTTAGCGATATAAATAATATACAAGTCATCATTTGTATTCTGTCGGTTCTTTGGCGATATAAATAATATTAAAGTTATCATTATCGTTTTATAGCACTCCTCGTCCCCGGCTGGCGACACACTGTGGGGCTGGTCTCTAGACGACTGGGTTTGCCTGCACGAAACCTGGATAATCAGTTAGGCCTAACATTGTTGTCATCTGATTTGGTTTGGGAATGCCCCTAAGGCTCACAAGCAAACATTCTGATGGGGGCAGATGAAAAAGTTAAATGTTTTTCCTTCCACCATGTTAAAAATGTGAAAAGAAGTGCTTATAAAAGTTTTGGTCACTCGACCGCAATTACAAGGGACGGAAAAAAATAAGTACGCCAGGAGCCGTTAACAGAAAGAAAACACAATTTCATTGGACAAAATAATTATAAAAGAGACATAAATTGTAGAGCTATTTTCCAACATATTTTCGATCGGAATTGAGACATTTCTCATAACATGGGGTCGACAGAGAGAGGTGCAGACGCAGTCAAACGCTGGTTCCGATCTGAGGCGGCTTACTTCTACGACACAAAAATTGATCCCATGGTATGACAAATGTCCCAATTCCAGCAGGGGCTATGTTGACAAATAGCGCAACAAGTGCTGTATCTGTTTCAATAAATATTTCCATGCAATTGTGCTTTTTTCTATAAATTGTCCCAGGGAAAATCACTTTCTGGATGGCCTCGTAATTGCGGTCGAGTGGCCAAAATTTGTTTAAGCACTTCTTTTGACATTATTAATATGTTGGAAGAAAAAAAGATAACTTTTTTATCTGCCCCCATCAGAACGTTTGCTTGTCAGCATTAAAGTTCTCTCAGATTGATGTTGCGCTAAGGTTAGTCTTCCCCTTTTAGGATAACATAAGATACGTAACATAAGATAGGAGTTCAGATAACATGTATATTATGTTTCGCCGTGTTAAGGGGTTTAGGTTTTGAATATTACGGCTCTTATGTGCTGTGGAGAACAAAAATGTTGTTCTCTGCACTCTTTATCAGAAAGAACCATAATTGAGTCTTCGTCACTCCTTGTTTTAAATTAAGACCAACTTCAACATTGGTTATTTTTCTAGTTGATATGTAGGATGATTCAGGATGAATAGTAAATATTTTAGGGGCTGATAGTATGGACTGTTCTGAGTACTTAAGAAGTTAATACAAACATGTGTCCAATTTCCGATGGGTGTGGGAACACAGCTGTTTGAATGTTACGCATAACATGAGTTACAAGTGGCAAGAAGGAAAGGCAGATTAATGCCTTTTGCTTATTTACATGGTATCAATACAGTTTAAAAATCCACCACCGGCTTCAATAAAACTTTACCGCTCTGTTGACAACAGTAAGTGTTGTTCTTTTGAGGTCGTTCTGTGATGAAGACAGCACTATTCATAATGCGAACGGCTAATTATTCATCCCTTGTGTTTCCTTTATTTATTTTTGTACACTTCGCTTTTCATTCAATCACTACAGAGGATGCCCATCCTTGTAGCCAAGAGAACCACTTACTACTACGCCTACCCTCAAACTATCTCACGAGAGCGATATACAGGGTGGAGTGAAATAACCCTGTAGATTTTCAGAGGGAATATGTCATGTTGTGTGTAACAAAAAAGTGTAATATATTCGCGGAAAGTACATAGTTTTCTCAGAAAAAATGCGTTTTTTATGTTTAACTCCCTCCCATTCGATAACTATTGCGAGTAGGATCATGATTTTTGTCCATATCCATAGAAAATCTAATAAAGAATCATTTATCACTCTGACGTATTTCGATAGCGTGGACGGTTTTTGTGTAAATTTAATTTAAAAATCACTGATTTGAAGCCACTCACTGATGCGACCAGCTTGTAACATGTTTAACACCCTCCTATTCGGTAACTATTGCGAGTAGGGTCGTAATTTTTGTCCATATCGATAGAAAATATAATAAAAAATTATTTATCACTGTGACGTATTTCAATAACGTGGGGTAAATTTAATTTAAAAACCACTAATTTGAAGCCACTCACTAATGCGACTAAGGCAGACAAACCTGAGTTTGTTGACCTCTTAAATCTACAGGGTGTTTCCGAGGTGGTGTTACAAGCTTCCAAGGATGATGGCGAAGGGCACATGTATCAATTTGAGATTAGGAACCATGGTCCGGAAATGACTGAGTCGAAAGTTATAAGCAAAAATAGTTGTGTGGAAATGGAATTGTAATTTGGCACCACGTGCCGTCCTTCCCTTAACTTTTGGAACAGTTGTGGAAAAATGGTATGGGCCGGATGTATCCTACGTGGGTACTTGTACCGATACAGTCTGTGAGCTTGTCTACTGTTCCCATTGGCTCATCCGTATTCGAAAATCAGGTCTGCATATTCCGCTCTCCCTTAACTTTTGGAACAGTCGTGGAAAAATGGTATGGGCCGGATGTCTCCTACGTGGGTACTTGTACCGATACAGTCTGTGAGCTTGTCTACTGTTCCCATTGGCTCATCCGTATTCGAAAATCAGGCCTGCATATTCCGCTCTCGTGTACTCTATTTCACTGGGACTGATCGACTGGACACTGCAACTTGTACACATACACTGCTGTCTACAGACGTGCATATCAGGACCGACCATGTCCGTTACACATTACTTTATCTGCATTGCTTTAGTGTAGTTTCCGGTCCCCATTCCTCAGACAGCGCACTGAATGATATACTGTAAGTAGACAATGTAAACAACGTCAGATGAATACAGTATGTGTAAGATGTACAGATAAATACACATAAATAAGGTGTGCAGAGGAATAAAATTATTTCATTTCCACAGATCTACAGTATTTTTGCTAGTAACTTTCGACTCTGTCATTTCCGGACCAGGGTTCCTTATCTCACATTGATACATGTGCCCTTCGCCATCATCCCTGAAAGTTTATAACATCACCTCGGAAACACTCTGTATATTACGAGAAGAAAGATAGCTGTCTTAGCGGCAATGATGCCAGACTCCTGAAACGTCCAACTCAATTTTCTAATTAACTGTGCATTTAATCGCAAAAAGTAATATAGATTTCCTATTCATTTGAGTGTGCTCAACGATCCTTTCAATCTGCAGGATTATTTCACTTCCACCCTGTTCACTATTTATTTGTACATAGTCATTACTTGTTCCTTCATACCATTATGTTGTGAGGTTAGTTAGACTATGCGTAACATTTTTCCTGAACCAATCTGCACGTAGGCCTTAACTTAGTGTAGTTCATACACTTCTAGAAGGTATATCGGGCGGCAACATGGGGAACTTGTCCAGGGCGACTGACTTATAACAGGAGTACAAACCAAACACTGTCTTTGTTCTCCAAAAATTCCTCATTAGCTCTCCAGGGTTCGATCCTGGTTTACCCGTGTGAAAAACCGACTCTGTACCTTTTCGGCTAACGGCGCACCAATCTGTTCAAGTATAAAATCAAAGATGTAACTGATACCGATAGTAGCCAATCTCTTCTTGAACTTCGCTGCCTGCAGAATGAGCTCTGTCATGTTTATCAACAATCTGGCTGTTTACTGACATTTCTTCTTAGTCGAATGGGGTAATTGTATAAGTTATTTGCGATGCATTGCAGCAACAAGAATAATGATTAGTGTAAGTACAGTATATTCCCACAGCAACGCGCAGGGTTAAAAGAAAGTAAACTAAGTTCGGCGGAGGCAGGGGACGAGGACAGAGCTGGAGGTGGGGAGCTTCATCGTCCAGACACGAGTTTCTAACTTTTTTATGTGATGTGAATCAACCTTCAACCCTGAGCGCTGTAAATATTACGATTTGATCCATACGTCGGCTGAGTCATAAGCGAGACAGAAGCACGTTCAGATTCATTTTATAAACAGATTGTGTCGACCAAATAAATGGAGAGACGAACTCAATAAATATGGCGCTATTTCATTTCTGTTCGGTGAGCGTCCTATCCATAAGCGCATATACTGGCACGAAAAAAAGTTTTTGTTCTACATAATTTTTCATTTCATATATTGTTGTAGTGAATAACAAACCACATTTTCAAATTTTCAAAGGAGAATGATTACCTGTTGCTAATAAAAGCAGTCTTACATATAGAAAAAGTTCCTTCCACTTCTGCAGAAACAATGAGAACATATTTGAAATATTTGACACAAGCATTATCTATCTCAAAATCTGTATCATTATTTATTTTAAGAGTAGCCCAGATGCAAAACCAGCTAACTGCCAAAAAAATGAAAAATGAGATAATGGTAACCATGGTTTCAGTTCGTCATTAGCTACGTAATAAGCCATACATTCGGTTACAAATCCAACTCTAAACCCTTTAAATCTAGTAAATAAAATTGCATACGGTTGCAAAACCTGCTAAGTGTGGAGAGTGTAAGGATGCAATACCTGCTAACTGCACAATGCCATGTTTACTTTTGCAAAACCTGCTAAATGTCACTGATGCAGCATGGCCATATTGAGAGTTACGGATGCAAAAGCTGCTATTTCGATCTCCATAAGGATTACATTGAGCATACTAAAATAACGAATAAGATATTATTAGACGCTGATAATAAAGCTACTTTTTGCTCGTATAGTTAAATTGACTATACTGCTGCATTTAAGACATCAGCTGAGAGTTTCTGCCCGCGCTTTATCGGGGACTTCTAACCTTTTATGTTAAGTGTGTTGAAGTCTTGAAGTGGTTACTGTGATTATCTTGCAGTTTTTTCAACTTTTGCCGAAATGAGTGTGGATGGATATGGTGTATCCTGTTTCAATAACTCTGTTAGTGTTGAGGGAGAAGATATAGATGATGAAGAGAATGGTACCAGTGAAAAGGCGAATCCAAAAGTTTAAACAATAAAGGTAAACATTTCCAAAAGGACTACATTCCAATGGGTGTCATCCTTAAAGAAGCAAACTTCAGGGACATTGAAAGACTTCTGGAATTACACTTCGGGTAGGACTGGTTTCGGAAAGCAAACCTGACCTTCTACACCGAAATGTTCAACCAGCAGCAAGACCTTGCTGTTGCAGACCTGAATGAAGATGGGGATGAACATACGGATGTAGTGGACTTCGAACTCATGGATGAGGAAGAACCGAACATTTTGTAAAGTGTTATATTACATTGATGTTTGTAGAAATTGCAACACCAAGAAGGATACATGTGACTGAAATGAAATTGATATCACAGTTTAGATACATGACAATACACAAGGATTAGAATTACAGAACTGTACCTGATCTGTGACCGTGAGATTTCAGTATGGAGTGAAGCCTCCTTGCGCTGCAATCAGAGCTTCTAAGCGTCGTGGTATGGAATCAAAGAGTTCCTGGATATGTTCCAGGGGAATCTCCCTCCACGCAGTTTGTATGCGAGTGTGTGCTGGAGGACCATGACGAACAAGTTGCCGACCAACCATATCCCAGACATGTTCGATGGGCGAAATGTCTGGCGAACGTGCAGGCCAGGAAAGCAGTGATACCCGTCGTTCTTCGAAGAAGACTTACACAATCCTCGCCACATGTGACCGGACAATGTCGTGCTGAAATATGGCATGTGGAGTTGCCTGAGGGAGGGGCAGTACCTCGGACTCTAAGATCTCTCTAATGTAGCGGTTGAAGTTCAGATTGTCCTGAATACGTAGGAAGCGAGATCGCATATTGTATCACACTAGGAACGTGTCCGCAATGCCGCTCAGACTGCGTTCACCACGGTAGCACTTAACACGTATGTGACCATCACTGTAGGACAAGTTGAAGCGGGACTCGTACGAACACACTACATTTGGTACTCTGTTTTACACATCTCCCGAGTTTGGGGTCGTTCGGGCCATTTTTTCTGGGTGTTGCACTTTTCACAAACAGTAGTACATAAGGAAACCTTCAAACTATAACATTAGTATTCCGTTCTCCTTTTTTACTTTTTTATAGTACAATATTTGTGTGTTTAATAATATTTAGGTATGTAACGAAAATAAGAATGTTCTCTTCTACCGTCAGTTTGTTTCCAAGTTAGTCTTGTCAGATAAACTGTTAACATTGATCAAATGCCAGGTTTTGCAAACTAATGTATCGTTAATATGGCTACCTACAGAGTTGCAAATCCTGCTAACTGCTCTGTTCGGCTGCAAAACCTGCTATTTGCAAATTAATATACAATATGGCTAATTACCTATTAATCATATATTTCTGAGCTGTAGGAAGACAAACTAAATATTTTTCCCCATTATTTAAACTAGAAATCATGCCTCTAGCATCTGTGGTTAAGTTTTTACACGATTTTCCTCATTTGCCAAAATTCGTCTAACTTGCAAATAGCTGGTTTTGCAAATTGGCTACTATATTAATATATTTCCTCATTTGAAATTGTCACAAATTTCACATAGAGCTAAATATCCATAATGTTTATCCAGTATTTTTTCATCTTGTTTGCTAGGCCTACATTGTTTTTCCTGCTTCGTGTTCCAAACTACTCGTATTCAGTTTCGTCACAATATCATGGACTACATGTTAATTTCTGTCTGTAGAAAATACACCTAATATGACATTGACAAGTATCAGTCTTACTATTTCTCTATGTTTAAATTATAGTGTATTACGTTTTTGTTTTACATAATTTTTCATGTCATATATTGTTGCAGTGAATAATAAACCACATTTTCAATTTTTCAAAGGAGAATGATTGCCTGTTGCTATATAGAAAACACAGCCTTATATCCAGACAACTTCGTTCCACTCCTGCAGAAACAATGAGGACATATTTGAAATATTTTACACAAGCATTATTTATCTCAAAATCTGTATAATTAATACAAATTTCCTCATTTGAAATTAAGTCACAAATTCGTCCTCGGAATCTTGCTATCATTCTTTACAAGACGCTGAATGTTACCTGTTACGAATAGCAGTATTCGGTCGTAATGTAACCGATCAACTAAAGTTCACTGCTGAACAAAGCACACTGAAATCCCCCACCACAACGCAATTACGTCACAGGCGCACGAAACGCAATGTAACGGCATACAGTTCTTACCCCTAGTTATTACACTAGGAAAAGAATAAGAAGAATGACATTTTAGTCACAACAGGCTTTGGAAAATACCGATCGTCCACCGTTGTGGAGTAACGGTTGGCATGCCTGACCGTGTAACGACCGGGACCGGTTTCAAATCCTGGTTGGAGCAAGTTACTCACTGAGGTTTTTTCCGCGATTTTCCCTGAATCCACTAAGAGAAAATGCTGGGTAACTTTCGGCGCTGGACACTGGACTCATTTCTCCGGCATTATCACCATCTCATTCGGACACAGATAACCATAGCAGTTGATAGAGCGTCGTAAAGTAACCAATAAAAAAGATACGGAAATGGAATTTAAATTCCAAGGATTACTCTGAGTCAGGATTGTGTTTGTCAATTGCATCCAGTTCCCAGCAACATGGTAGAGCCGCGCAAAATCGCCCACGACTCTTATTGTGGCGGTCACTGTGACTCATAATTATATATTTATGAGTGACGCGAGATCAAGCAACTGTCTTTGCATTTTTGATATTGCTACGAGCATGATGGAACGAACGTCCATCCTTTTCAGAATGTATTTACCTTATGCAGACTTCACGTAGATAGCCTACCTAATCCTCTCACCGGTTTTTATGTTGTGCATATCTCGAAATGCGTGTCTTCTGGTAGAATAACTGCAGGGAATACTTACAGCCGCAGGAAGGTTCTTGCAGGATACAAGGAAATTAATGAGAAATTATAAACTTGTTATGATTATATATTATATTATATTATATTATATTATATTATATTATATTATATTATATTATATTATATTATATTATCCAAATGGACTCGTTTAAGTTACAAAAATTTCCTGCCCTCGGAATTAAATGTGCAGTTTGCTGATGAATGTGCAGTGTGATGGAAAAAAAACTGATGAAAAAATAGCTACCCATGGTTTTTAATACATAATTTATAGAGCCTTTGTCGAAAGTATGTAGACCATACTTGCTGATTAAGATGTCTTAACAAGATAATTTCGTGTGGTAAATTGCGCGGTCACAACTCGTTAAACTATGCGATTGGCTTGTATTGTATTGTGCTGTAAAATTAAATTAAATTAAATTATATTATGGTTTCTTTAACTACGCTCGCAACTACCGAGGTTATATCAGCGTCGCCGGTGTGCCGGAATTTAGTCCCGCAGGAGTCCTTTTACATGCCAGTAAAGCTACTGATATGAGCCTGTCGCATTTAAGCAAACTTAAATGCCATCGACCTGGGCCGGGATCGAATCCGCAACCTCGAGCACAGAAGGCTAACGTTATACCGACTGAGCTACCCAGGCCAACTTATTATATTATATTATAATATATTAGATTGTATTATATTACATTATACAAAGTGTTAAAAAAGGGTATAATAATTTGAGAGTCGGTAACAAGAACACAACGTAACAAGAAAAGAAGCCCAATAAAATGAGTCCTAAAATTATTTATTTTTACGAAATATATTTCCTAAAATTCGCGTGTTTGTGATAGATTAAAAGGCCCACACATTCTACCCCATATATTAACTGGTTCTCAGTATTGGTTTTTCGTATCGAACCAATTGCTCGTCTTGCTGGAGGGAGTGCCATGCCGTGAAAGACTACAAATTATGTGGTTTATGCATAATGGAACACCAGCCCATTTCCATAACGCCAGACGACATCTAACACGCTATTTATTCTTCAATGTATTGGCCTGGGAGGTCCTGTATCATGGCCTGCTCGTTCCCCAGATCTTAATCTCTTGGGACTTTTGGTTATGAAGACGTTCAAACGCTACAGGAGCGTGTCTTCAACGCCTGTCAGCACATCCGAGACGAACCAGATGTGTTTGAATTGTTGTGTGGTTTTCTAAGACGTCGAGCAGAAGCATGCGTTTTGATGAATTGAAGTCACATCAGGCATCTGCTATGAACAATTAAGTTCTAGTATTTCGGAAGACATTAATTTACGGACTTATTTCAACAAGAATGGTACTAACCATAAGTTAAATGTAGAGTACGTATCTTTGAGAATTTACTAACATCTTTAGAACATGTCCTTCCTGCTGTTTAAGTCACAACTCAGTACGTCGTTCCATGTTACTGGCCGCTCGTTGTAGGACTCTTTCGTCAATACCATTCATCTCGTGTGTAATATTCTGCTTCAAATCGTCCATTATCTGAGGGCGTGTGGAATAAACTCTGTCCTTTAAGTAACCTCATAGGAAGAAGTCCGGTGTTGTCAAATTCGAAGATCTCGGTGGCCATAAGTTCTTGGAAACTATTCGGTCATCAAATAAACTTCCAATTATCTCCATGGATTCGTTTGATGTATGGCATGTGGCGCCGTCCTGTTGAAAACATCCTTGACTCAGCTCTACATCGTCCAGTTGTTCAATGAAACCCATGAAAATGCGGACTGTACTCTGCAGTGTTCACAGTCTGGTCGAAAAAAATAATAATTCCACTAATCTCTGTGCGGAGACTGCACCAAACCCCGACTTTCGCTAGGTGCATAGGTGCTTCATGAAAGACATGTGGATTCTGGACGGCCCCATGCGTTCTGAGATTTGACATAGCCGCACAAATGGAACCATACCTCTTCTGTGACCCATGTGTTGGACAATATGCAGAATTTTGCGCAATGAACGCATGAAACCAATGATAATAGTTGACTCGTTTACCCTTATCTGGTACAGGGTGATTCACGAGGATTCACCGTCCTTTACGAATCTTATTTACGAATACGTTCTGAGCAAAAAATAGCATATAAACATGGGTCCTATTCTTAACATTTACAGTTACGTTT
Source organism: Periplaneta americana (assembly GCF_040183065.1). Classification (NCBI taxonomy): domain Eukaryota; kingdom Metazoa; phylum Arthropoda; class Insecta; order Blattodea; family Blattidae; genus Periplaneta; species Periplaneta americana. The sequence continues at coordinate 87,903,308 of NC_091126.1, read as the reverse complement.
CGTTATTGAAACGCATTTCTGTGAATGCGTGATCTTGGTCAGCGTGCAGCCAGCTGCCAGGGAGAGCGCTACGGAAATCGAAGATAGCCGCATGCAATTACGTAGCGCGACGAGTGGCGTTCACAAGCGTGCGGCCAAGTGTACTCAAGCGGACGGTGACATTTTTTAAAATGTGTTGTAACCTCTCCAAGACTGTAAATTAGGATGCAAAATTGAACTGCAAATAATTAAGTCGGTGGAAGTGGTGTGATTTGTAATAATTGTTGTGATAAGTGCGTAAGAATAATGTAATTTTGTAGTCAAAATTAGAAGAAGATGTCTGTACGAAGTAACTAATGAGTTCACAGCACATTTTTAGCTTCATAATACTTGCCAATTAAAGAAATGATACTTATGAATGGTTCATTCTCTATTTGTATTATTATTTTACCTTCAAACTAAAGAAAAAGCGTATTTAGTAACAACTTTAAGTTAATGTAATTCTGAAAATATTGAGAATAGGAACTATGTTTATATGACATATTTTGCTCAAAATTTCTTCAGAAAAAAGCTCCGTAAAGGATGGTAAATTCTCGTGAATCACCCTGTATATCCTTACTTGTTGCGTTTTCCCTGGAGCAGGAGGGAGGACATTTTTAGCATTTACTAAAGAAGTCGGTAATCTCCCAAAGATACTCTGCATTTGAGGTGTAACGAATTGTGGTTATCGTCATTCTTCTTGAAACGAATAAAGAAATGTGTTAGCTTAATATTAATCACTCTGTATATGCATTATGCTATGCTGTTCTATGCTATGTCCTCCACTTTGGATAAACTGGTAGCGTATCCGGTTACAAATTGAGCAGTCTGAATTCGATTTCCAGGAGGAAACTGAAGATTTATAATTCTTCCATAGGATCTGAGAGAGGTTTCCTTGTCTTGTAATTTGTTTTGTGTAAGTGAACTACAGAAGCAAGGTCTAATATATTTGACTATTCATATCACGCTTAAATGCCGATTAATTTTCGTAGACAGAAAAATACTGCAAATGATTTCTATTTACAAATAGCTACTTTATATAACTGCGCAAAGTAATCTGTATGTATCAATTTAAGTCACAAAATATGTACATAATTGCTGTTAAAATGCCTTAGCTATCATAAAGAATGCCTTTTTTGTTTGTACTCCATAAAACGAAAATGTATTTAATTTGGTGCGTAGCAAATGACTTCTTTATTGTATGTCCTTTAAATAGATGTTGGAAAAATAGACCGTGAAGAAATAAATATAAGTTCTATGAAACGCGTAAAACGTACAATTGGATATAAAAAGAAAAAAAAAGACAAATGGCAACGTGATCTTTGTGTAAATTTGGTATGTTGTTGAAACATTACAATAGCTAAAATGAAGAATATAGAAAAATATTGCACACCTCATTTGTTACCGAAGCATTTACACAATGAATGTAAAATCCTATAATTTAATAACCCAATTCATTGTTCACATTTTCTGGAAGGTGGTGGCGAAACAGAGAAAGGATTTACAGAGCTACGGTGTAATTGCACGTGCACAATTTTAACTGGGTATTTCTTTTTTTTCACTTCACTTTTTTGTTGTTGCTTTTTTTACACTATGGAAAGAAATAAAGCTTAGTCACATGACACCCAATATTGTTGTAAAGCCAGAAGGAATAAATGGCATTGCAATATGGGAAATAAAACCGGATGTTCTTCATCGAAAACAACACGTGAGCGGAAATCGAACATAGATACAACCCCTCCCTTGCTCATATAACCCCTCCTGTCATACTACTCTTTCGCTGCAACACTTTACCTGGGCGCCTCAATTGTCAACGACCTCACAAAGAACAATGCTAAAGTTATTTTCTTGACTAAACGTTTGAAATAAATACAGACATTTCTTTTAGAAACAAATAAACTCTAAAGCTATTTTATCATAGTCTAGCATATAGAAATCTCAAAAATGAATTCTTATTTTACAGGAAACGGCCTTCTATCCATAGAAATTTCTTCTGCTTATTCTTGTTTGTCTAAATTTATAGTCCTTTGCTATACTGTATTTTGTGCAACAGAATATCTGTTATTCCCACTTCAAATCGCTTCTTATACAGGATTTTTCTCTCACTTTATAGCTCTTATTGTCCCGCGCCGTGGCATCGTGGTCTAAGGCATCCTGCCTAGGACTCGCGTTACGGAATGCGCGCTGATTGGAGTCCTCATGGGAGAAGAAATTTTCTCATGAAATTTCGGCCAGTGTATGGGATCGGTGCACATCCAGCATCGTGATGCACTTGGGGAGCTATGATAGGTAGCGAAATCCGATTACGAAAGCCAGCTATAACGGCTGGGGGAATCATCATGCTAACCACACGATACCTCCATTCTGATTGAAACATCGTCCACCTCTGCTTCGGCATGTGGGCGTGAGGCCAGCAGCCGGCTGATCGGTTATGGTCCTTCGTGGACTGTCTTGTCTCGTATTATTATTATTATTATTATTATTATTATTATTATTATTATTATTATTATAGCTCTTATTGTTATTTTTTCAGCGTTGGATTTTTAGTACGTTAGGGCTATTTCTCTTGCCTTTGTTGCTTAGGTAAGAATGAGAATAGCAACTGCAGTACTCCGTCGTATTTACAGAATTTTAAACTAAAATTGTTTCGCGGAAATTTTTGACAGAAGGATGGCTCTTTCGTAAAAGATCATTTAGTACTGAGCCAAGCAGACACGAAAAGCAGGTTCTCTATATAATGTACAGAGAATGATTACAGAGTGAGAACTGGTTTCAGAACATGACAGGGTTATAATAGGGGGAATAAGAATAAAATAGTTTCGGAAAACTTATTATTTGACTTTCTTGTGTTAAATGTTATATTACCTTGTTAACATGTTTCAGCCTGCTATTAGCCATCCTCAGAACTGGTTGTTGTTAGTCTTGGCGCGTTTCGTTTGTGTGTCCTGTGAGGGTGTGTTTGTGTAGTGTAATGTGGAGTCAAATAGTGTGTGTGTTCTGAAATTGAGTTGTGTATTGAGAATTTCATGTGGATGTGTTTTTGTGTGTCTATATATTTCGTATTGTTCTAGTGTGTTAAGTTTCTGGCTTTTTGGTTGGATCAACATCAACACAGACATGGACATTCTACACATCCAACGAAAATCCGCGTCATTTACACGAAAAACCTCTGCATAGCCCTGAAGTAACAGTTTGGTGCTTGGTGGGACAGTTTGGCGTTACCGGTCCCTACTTTCTTCAAGAAAATGGGGTTACAGTTACTGTAAAGTCTGTGCTTTACATTGAGATAATTAACACCTTTTTCATCACTGAGTTACAAAGAAGAGGTATTGATCGCCAACGTTTGTGGTGGGGCCACGGCGCATACCTCCAGAGCGTCAATGCCACTTCTTTGCCTCCTGTTTTCAATCGTCTAATTTCGAGATTTGGTGATGTTTCGGTCCCCTGACTGTCCACATGTGATTTTTTTTCTATGGTGGTACCTAAAGGCATGTGTTTACGAGTATAAGCCCCGAATATTAGATGAACTGAAGGACGCAATACGTCAACACATCACGTCAACAGAGATCTCCTGGAAAGAGTAGAGCTCAATTTTCGTCAGCGCCTTCAACAATGCGTCAACACAGACAGACGTCACATGCCAGATGTAATTTTCCGCTCATAATTGAAATGGTATGTTCTCACAAATGTTGTTCTACCAATAAATTGTGTTGAAAACAAAAACTAACTATTTTATGACTATTTAAAAAAAACTTGGTTTCTATGCCCCACCCTGTATTTGAGAATGTTCACTTGCTCTACTGCCTCATTTAGAATTCTCAAGTTTATTTTCTGTATTTTTCTTCCTATGACTATGCTCTTCGTCTTATTTGGATTTATCTTCATCCCATACTGCTCACAGCTGTCATTTAGCTCCAGTAGCATATCATTTAGTACAGGGACATCATTTTATTTTTACTAACATTTTTAATATTAACCTGTCTATACCTTTAGAGAACCGGAAACACCGTTCGCTACCCCCTTCCACGACTGGAGTTCGGTGATACTGGCGTAAAACACAAACACATCACTTTACTACGTATAGAGAGTTCGTCCATTTACGTAAACTAGGAAATATCGCAATTTTGAGTTCGATAATTTTCATTAGGTTTTTATTTAATCAAAATTCAGTACTGTATTAAGAATAAGTGTTTTTACTCACGAACTGAGTTATCCATACGAACGTATTCATTATGCAGTGTATATTATACTGTCTACAGCACATTAGCGTACAATATAGAGAATGAAGTTCAATTGAAAAATAATCATAATATGGATATTTAAACACATTTTTGAAAATGGTGGCCGTTCATTTCGATACAGGCTTCAATTCTTTTGTGCATATTATCGCACTATAGACTATTGCATCTAATTGCAATTGCCAGTTTCGTTCTTCGTACTAGTAACTCATGTTGAAATAATTCTGTACCTACTCTATAAAAGAGTACCTTACGTACTGTAAATTCAACCTTCACTTCTACCCGACCCGCACAGATGAAATTACTCAGACATACTATCTACTGTCCGTCCAAGTGGTTATGCTGCAGGATCGTAGAAAGGGGGAACTCACGTGACAGTTAATTACTTAAGGAGGCCCTTTTATTTAAGTTATTTTAAACAGTTGTATAATATTACGTAAACGTCCAATTCCTAACAGAAATAAAATTAAATTTTTCAGAAAAGAGCTAAGTCAGCCCAGCTTTTACAGAGGGGCGTGCAGAAGCAGGTGGGGGAAATCGGGATGCGACTTAGGCAAACGAACAGTACCTGTGCAAAAATATGGTTCAATATTGAAAGCTCTCTCGTCACTGGAAAACGCGAACATATTTCTGGAACGTACTATACTCACTAACTAAGTGGTGTTTACTATATGCAGCCTTGATTCTGTCTGGAGGACAGTTGGAACTTCATTAGTAGAAGGGGTGGGAGTGAAGTACATTCAAAAACTCAGGTACAATAAAAATTGAAGTAAAAATAAAATGATGTCCCTGTATAATTTCCTCTTCTGCTAACAATGCCATATCATCAGCAAATCTTATGCACTTTATTCTTGTTCCTCCTACTATCACTTATCCCATGTGCTGAAAACAGTTCTTTACTAAATTCTCCAAGTAGATGTTGTACAGGGTAGGTGATAAAGGACATCCTTGACGTACTCCTCTCCCAATTTCACTTCCTTCTTACATTTCTTCTCCTATCCTGACTTTTGCGTGTTATTTCATATTAAGATTACTGAACAGTCTTCTCTCTTTCCAATCCACATCAATTTTCCTTAGGATCCCCATCAGTTTATTCCAGTCTTCTCTGTCAAAAGCCTAGGATACATTTAATGTTATCGAATACTACAATTATACTAAGATATTTTATTTTCGGAGGGGCTGACTAAAATACTTCTATACAGCGTGAGCATTTGGAGAGTGATGTATGAGTTGAGTGGATGTCTGTGGGTAGATTCTCAGACTGAAAATAGTAGGATACTAAAGAGATGGGTCAACATTCCTACCAGTTATCAGTAGGAGTCGGAAATTGGCCTAAAAATCACAGAAAAACGACTTACAAATTACCTTAAATTTCTGAAAATATGACATTAAAATTTAAAGAAATGGCCAATATTTTAGTAATAATAATAATAATAGTAATAATATATTATTATTATTATTAAATTTCTCCTAAATTACACTAGTGTACGTTTAAATATTGGCAGGAATTAAAGTTCCCTGAGATACTCTTATTCAGCATTGTAGCAAAGCGCCATCGCCATTCTTAGGATCTCGGGTTTGAAGGATCGCCGGTTGTCTTGAAAGGCATTCCTGTATATTGAAAAACTCCTCTCTACTTCAACTGATGTGATGGGGGCATACTTCAAGTGGCCAAGGACTCATGGTGAAAAATCTTCATCAAAAGTGTGAAGTCAAATGTTTCACCTTGCAGAACTTTCTCGGCTGTAGACAGTGACTGGTATCCAATGTTGTTTTTCGATACTTTTTTCATTTCCTCTCCAACTTGTCCAATTTTTCCTACACATCGTTGCAAATGTTCTTCGAAACCTTTAATCTTTTTGACAGCTGAATGAATTCTTTCATCTCTTTTCTCTAGCCATTCTATTGTTGCCAAAATTGTAAAGTTACCATTGAAATGTGCCAAACTACCCTCAGTTTGAGTATCAGCCAGCGAGTCTTGAGAAATTGCTATAGACGCAGCACTTTTTCTATCAATAATATCTTCACTTTTAAGATGCAATTTGCTGACTGCGGGCATTGTGGCTGCAGTTTTTGTTCCGTTGCATTGAATGGGGAGAAGCACGTAACACACGTGATCGTGAGTCAAGGTTGATACAACCACAAGAAAAATTCCTGCATGACACAATCGAATTACGCAATCTGCTGTAGGAATAGGTTCTGAATATAGACTACGATTACAGCGTAAAAAAACTCCTTCAAAAGCAGAAAAGTGCAAGAATGCAACAAAAAGTAGAACATTTTCTAAAAAAAAAAGGACTAATAAACAATAAAAGACCGAAAAATACAAGAAAAGAGCAACATTAAATTGGGCTATATTGGTTCGTGTTGAAGTGAAACGAGTTTATATTGTATTCTGCATTGTCTGCGATTTCTCAGAAAAAAAAGATGATATTTAATCAACTTTCGAGTCTTAGTCATCAGATTGAAAGGTCAACTGGAATTGAACAATTGGGTCTCGCCCTAAACGTCTAAGTTGTCATTCACGTATACAACAAGGAGAAAGTTGTGTCTGGCTCATGTTATATCATCGTGGTCCTTAAGCCTCTGTGTGCCATATTCCTAAATACAAATACTGTACTTTAAATCAGTGTAAAGTTGGGATGAAATAGATAGTTTTGACGGAATGAAATTTGTGAAGTTGGAAGGCGGGAGAACCCTCATTCCCCGCTCTTATATATAAAATCACTGCTATAAACGCCGAGGATCGAACCCCAGTCCATGAAATAATAGTCTGTGCTGTAGCAGTGTGGAATTACAACGGTTAATAGTTTGTTTCTTGTGGGGTGAGTATATTATATTTGAAAATATAATTTTTTAGAGAGACGGAAGGAAGACATTCGATTTCGAGGTCGAAAATCGAACCTACCAAAGACTGAGGTCACTAACAGTCCGGGTGTCATTTGGTGTTTGTAGCCATTTCTTTAGACTGCAAAGTTAAGTTAGCTTGGAGTTGAACACATGGAAACTAATTTTAACGATAGATTTGTTGCGACCCCTGCGCCTCCTACAGCTGCGCTGCGTACAATTTGGAATGCCCACGGCAACGCCTACGTGGATGACAGAGGCGCTCTTAATAATTGCCTGTGAATAGCTGCGAAAAGTTCAGAATGCCAGACAAAGAAGTCTTGTTCTTTCCAACTCCATAACGTGTGGAATCCCTAAATCAAAGTGTGTGGCGTTGCTCTAGCCGAAGGAGAATCTGATGGCTTATGGTGACCTCGAGTTGTGAGTAAACAGATTAGAAGCCCCGCCGCATCCTCCGACGTCTCATAGCGCATAACTCCCAGTCGTGTGAGCGGATTGGAAGGCTCGACGTATCTCCGGAACTTAAGGCCATTTCTCATTCCTCGGCCGATAGAGCTGGAAGGTCACGGCTTCGTTTCATTGCTGGAAAAGGAATTTTTGTGTAGGTGCTTTCCTCCACAGGTTAAGTCTAGGACTTGTACCAGAACAGTCATAAGTCAGGTTTTAGAATCCTCTGCTTGTACACTTATTGATGTAGTATGCATTGTATTGCCTGAACTTAATTAACTCGAGAGTTTGTGAACTATTATTGTTACATTGTGAAGATTTTCTTCCGAAGTTGTTTTTGAAAAGCATGGCATCTGTAAGAAAAAAAGCACTGAAAAATTCTGTTCAAATATTCCATAGAAATGTTCGTTATTCGTACAGATTAAGATCTTGAATAATTATTTCGTTGCACCTATGCTGTTCGTGATCTTATTATCTTCACGTGATTTACAAAAAATAGAAATAAGTATTACCAAAATCATAAACATGCTTTTACCACTTCTTTCTTCATAAACCTGAAGTTTTAAAAGGGATAAGTTCCACCATGGAGATCCGGGTTCAATCCCCGCCTGGGTCGGTTTGGAATTTGTAGTGGACAAAGCGGGTGATGAGAAGTTTTCTCGGGGTTCTCTCGTTTCCCCACCCCTTTGTTATCACTCAACGAATTCTCCACAATCACTCTCACTCTGCGACGTCCCGAACAAATACAAAATGGCTGAATGTTCTGCACATTCATTTTTAACAAAGACAGCATAATAGAGAGAAGTAATCGGAGAAAAGTAATACCGATGGACCCGTACAGGATTTGTATTCCAGTCCACACCTGTGGAGTAATGGTTAGCGCGTCTGGCCGCGAAACCAGGTGACCCGGGTTCGATTCCCGGTCGGGGAAAGTTACCTGGTTGAGGTTTTTCCGGAGTTTTCTCTCAACCCAATATGAGCAAATGCTGGGTAACTTTCGTTGCTGGACTCCGGACTCATTTCACCGGCATTATCACCATCTTATTCAGGCGCTAAATAACCTAAGATGTTGATAAAACGTCGTAAAATAACCTACTAAAAATCGTGTTCCAAGAAATTAACAGTTAAATTTCCAGATTATATGTCTGGGCCGTTGGAGACTATTCATGGCTTAAAAATTCTACGTGTAAACTCTATTTTCCAATAGTCTGTTTAAAAATATCATTCCATCCTGCTGTAGCGTTGAAAGACCCAGTAAAATTTTCATGTGGTATCTGGAGAACTGTTTTTGAATGAATTTTAAGTAAAGCCGCAAATACCCATAGCTGACGCATCCTTTTTAATCTCCATTAACTATTATGATAACTGATCAAAAGTGTGTTCCAGTTCCTCATAGAAGCTATCTTTTATATGGTCGTCTTTGTCTTCTGTAGGGGCGTGAGCATTTATAACTATGATATCGCACAATCTACCCTTAAATACTAAATACGATAACCTGTTACTGATAAATTCGAACTTTTTTACTGCTGATTTTATTATCCTATGAATAAAGAATCCTGTTCCTAATTGGTGATTATTGTTTCCTTCCCCATATTACAACATGTAATCTGCTATTGGTAATATGCCATTCTCATCTAACCTAACCTCCTGTACTCCCACAAAGTCTATTCTATGTCCAGCTAGTTATTTTGTACTACTGTTACCCCTCCTGTTCTATAGAGACTGGTAATATTCCAAGTACCAAATCTCATAAGCTTATTCCTTTGCTGTGGTCGCGCCAACGAATCAGTCCCATTCCGAGGCTTATGTTGAGGTTTCGTAACAATCTGTCTTTTACAGTGATGGGTTGTTAGCCCTTCGCCCAACCCCCATGCTGAAGGACCATCCCTTATCGGCTGTCCGCGACTGCTTATTCAATATATTCGCAGCCACTCTCTATGTCTGGAGGCCGCCTCCTCTATTCGCAACATGAGAACACGCCATGCTGTGGTGATAGGGACCCACAATACATGGATCTGCGTATCTACGTATCTGTTTATTAAAAGTCTCTCAACACAAATGTTCATTTAATAAGAGATTCGTAATTGTCTAAATACGCACTTAACCCTGAGCATGACTACTGATGCGCCAAAACGTCTGACGACGCGGAAAGTATGCGAACCACTACTGTAGACCTGACATCATCTGGCCGACTTTTCACTCAGCAGCTAAGTCCCAACTCGTCATTATCAGCTTGTTGAATTTCTCTCCGGTGTCTCCAGTGTTGTCACCTACTCTCGATTAGTGGTCGACATAACATAGTTTTCGCCATCCTTAATAATGATTTCATCAGACGTGATAACACAGTAACTGACGCTAACATCAGAATCGTACTCAAGTTCAAAGTAGCTTGGGACTCCCACGCCCCAGCTGGTAGGTGATATGTACTGCACAAGCACTCGATTTTCTAGGTGAAAGCGACAGAAGTTTTGGTAGTACAGTAGGTACATGACATTTTTCCACTCGTGCTTATGTTTCATTGGTTTATTTTCTGTATCATAAGAGAGCACTATTCGTCATGTTGAGAAAAGACTACACACAACTCCACTACCACATTCCTGAAGGCCAGATACCCACTAGTACACATAGCTCATTGATTAGTATCGTTCCCTCGGCCACCATCTGAATCACTAGTGACAGCTGAATCAGATCCTGATTGCCTGTTTCTACTCGAGTTTAAAGCAGAGTACTTTAGCCCTAAATAGTTTCACATTTCTCGAAAAGAAAATGTGATATTGTTTAAGCTAAAAATATAGGATTTTTGGAGTGCGTAAAATTCTACGAGGCATGCCGAAACATACAGGTGGTTCAAAATTTCGGCGACATAGACGAACTCCGTTATGAGTGCAGATAGAAAAAATGGAAAGAGGGTAAATTTGCTGGAAATATGTAATTTTCAATCTAATGTGGTCGAATTTTCAACGTAGAAAAAAAAATTATGGTTTATTTAACGACGTTACCAACTGCAGAGATTAGATCAGCGTCGTCGGTGTGCCGGAATTTTGTCCCGCAGGAGTTCTTCTACATGCCAGTAAATCTGCTGGCATGAGCCTGTCGCATTTAAATACACTTCAATGCCATCGAACCCGCAACCTCGAGCACAGAAGTCCAGCGATATACTGACTAACGACGCCGACTTTTCAACTTAGAATAAACCGTTATCCTCTGAATGAGGTTCTGGCTGATATGTACATCTATTATCAGACAGTACATCTCACTTGACGATATGTGTCAAAGGAAGAACAATTGTTTGTATGCATCTGAAGTCTGAGTAGTGTAATAATCGACGATGTATGCAATGGAAGAGGAAAAAAACTGGCCACCCTACCCCAATATCTCCTGACGTAGTTGCCTCATAAGTGGTGTCTCCTTGGTATCACTTGTGAGGTTCAAACTAGTGCTGTCGATCGATCAAAATATTTAATCGATTAAATATTTGAATTTAATCGATTAATCTATATTTATTATGAGGCTTATAATATTTATTCTGTCAATTTCTCCGGGAATATTTGAGACAAACATAAGTAACAAAAGGTATGAAGACTCACCTAGTTAATACTGTTTCATCCATGATTTTAAACATGTGAATGCATTCACATGCTCCGAATTAAGTGCCGCTCTACGTTTAGTAACAATGTTTCCTGCATCACTAAACACGGAAAAACTCTTTTTTTTTTCTGTCAAGCACTTCTCCACGATCGATCAATTTAAATCCAAACGTTTCACCGAGTTTACCTCTCAAATTTTCATATGACATAATGGAGTTTACACTTTTCACAGACCACAGAAAACTGATTTTTTTATCAGATTAAACACACAACCGTCATATACAAACTCAGTACAGAAACTGCAAGCACCTGCAAAAGTACAGCGGTCGAAACAGAAGACTGGCCCATATTGTAATCCGAATTACCAGATTTTATAAAAAGAAGAAGGTAGTTACGCTCACACTTGCACACAATATAAAAATGGCTATTTTAAAAGGGATGAGGGGGACATATCCCAGAAAAGTATGTATTTCATATGCTAGGAAGATGAGCTGACAACAGGTGGACGTTTTCTTGAAAAACCATAAAACTTAATAAGGGTTTCGCACTGTGTTTCAAATTTCAGTGAGGTAGACTAGGTCACTGTCATATCTCCATCTCTTTCTGAAGTGTTTGTGGCAAGATTTTTCCTACGCTACCTGGTTTACAGTTAGAAAATAACAGTACTATTATGCTTTTAAGTAAGCAATTTCCGAGAGAGAAATATTGTCGGAATTTTTAGTATGAGTTTGTATTAACAAAGTAATTAATATCAACTACAACCGATTAATTTTAATCGACTCAATTATTCGATTAAATATTTTTGATCGATTAATCTTACAACAAAAATTGATCGATTAATCGATTAGATTAACAACAATACGATACAGTACGATACACCCGCCAATCCTAATTATGCCAAATTAGTGGTTATCCGCTAGTTCTATTGGATTTGAGATTGGCCTATATATGATTCAACGGAGAAAAATAGTCGACATGAAGAACTTAGCCATTATTTAACTTCTCACAGTGCAAAGAAACTTGTCTTTATATTGATGGCTTACAGATTCAGGGGAAATTCATTCTTGCCTGTCGGTTTTCCCTGAACTTGTATTGGGAGCACTGCTAATTATCGTCACCATTTTGTAATTTTCACAGTGCCTATACTATGATGATTGCGATAACGTAAATAAGGACGAAGCATGTGGCAACAGGACATTCTTCGCTCTCATTGAGGCTCTTACCAATGTACAACCTCAACTGTTGAACATTCAAGCACGTTAGATTCAAAACTAAATATTTTTGACAATTTTCCCCTTTCTACATTTTTCGCTATCTGCCGTAATAACCGGGTTTTTCTAAGTCACCAGACTTTTGAATCACATTCTATATAAAGTGGTCTTTCATTCTTTTCATTGCCCCATATTATTACAGAACATGTTTTTACTAGTTTTCCTACCACTGAGTGCAGTCTAAGCGGTTACGAGCTCCAGATGGAAGAACACTAATGTTTTGGGCTAAATTTGAATGTTAAGTTTTGAGATAGGTGTTATTATTTCGTCGTTGTTCTTGCAATATCTCCTATGTGACATATTTATCGATTTTCAGATTTTCGCTCTATTAAATAACTTAAATAGTGATACAGCAAATAATAAAATCTACTATATGTAATTATATTTCTTTGTTTGAAAAATGTAAGAATTCACAGTCTCCTACGTACGGCTGCCATAGGATGAATGAAAGTGTTTTTTCTTCCTACTGAAAAATTATAAATTTTGCACATAGGAGTTATTGCAGGAACAACGACGATTTGTACATTCTCATGGTGCAGATCAGTTATTTCCGCGAGCTGGCTCGTAAGTCTGGTAGCAACGCTTGAAGGGCGGCGGTGATGTGGGATTAGTCATTTCCACATTGCAGTAGAAAAAAGCGACATGACCTTCATAACACGCAACAAATCTGTCACGGGTCGACATCTCCAGTTTTCTCTGCACTCCATTCGGAGTCTGAACACGGACGACACACATGGAGACTCATAACGAACTCGGCATGGTTGCGTAAGTTTCAAGTTCATTTTATCCCAGGACTATCCCCCGTTCTACGCGGATTTAACAAGTTTCATGAATGATGTTAACACTGTATAACATGATTACAAGTTCCGACTCTCTGCCTTCGGAACGCTATTCAAGCTACTGTGAATGTTAATCACAGATTTGAAACCTATCTAGATCGCTCTGTCGGAAGCATTAGAGACTGAGGTTGTGAATGAGCCATTTTTCTGGCGAGAAAGAAAGTAGGTATATACAGAATGTACCGTAAGTAATGTCATTAATTTCACAGAGTTATTCTTTGACATATTTCAAAGAAAAAAGTATAATACAATTTTACTCATTTTTTCTTCCTTTCCGATATAAAAATTAGTTTATATGAAACATTTCATAGCGTGTTTTGGGAAAGTCATTGATTGAATTCCCAATATCCTTAGTCAATTTAAGAAAGCAGTGTATTATGATAATAAATGATTGAAATAATTTTAGCTTTGTCCTTTAAATGAGTAAAAATTTGATCCGAACAAATATAACTTTTCGTTCTGCAAAGGAATTTTTCAATGTTACATTTGATCAAATCAAATTTCTGCACATTTAAAGGACAAAATAAAAATTGTTTCAATAGTTTATTATCATAATACACTGCTCTGTTAAAGTGATTGAATATATAGGGAATTAAAACAACGGCTTTCCCAAAACACTCTATGAAATGTTTCATATAAAAGAATTTTTATTTCGAAAGGGAAGCAATAAACGAATACAATTTTTTGAAACTTTCTTTTTTGAAATAAGATTAATTCCCTGAAATTAATGACATTACTTACTGGTCAGCCTGTATATTGAAGGGATTAACAGTGAGAAGTGTTACAAAACGTTTTTTAAAATGTGACTCTGAGAAAACTTAATAGTAATTCTTGCGATGTTAATAAGGATATGTAGTAATTCAAGTTCAATATAAACATGTGCAACTGTAAAAGAATAAAATCGTATTATAAATAATTGGACCTTAACATACGTACTTACTTCAATCCAGTATCTATTCCTGTAAAACATGAACAGTTCTATATTGACAAATATTTTTTATATTTTTTCTTTGTTATGTTGTAAATCCCAGTACAGTAGTAAAGAAATTGCAAGATAATTCACACTAAGGGAAAGAGTAACCTTTAATATAGATTAGGTATGCGATGGTGGTTATGAATATTACTCATCATTAATATTGCCTAACCACAGTCTAGTATATACAGTCACGAAGCATGAGTTGTTGAGGGTACTAGGAACAATAAGACTGTGCCGGTACTATTTTGCATTGTCTGTGCTGAGACGATAGTAGCAACTATCTATGGGTGCATATTCCCTACGTGACTGTGGCCTAACTCTGAAGTTCACCTGAACTATCCTAATGGAAATTTGGTAACCCTAATTAACATAATGTCTAATAATTACAACAGCATAAATAATTATATTTTGTGAGTGGATATATATTTATTTAATTGATTTCATTATCGTTTTCAGTTATTGAAAGAAATATGAACTATAATTAACTAGCTTGTAGGCCCTAATACATGAGACAGAGAAAATATTAAACAAATACCCTGTCAGAATTCCCTTATAAGTAGCACTCAGGGATTTTACATTGACAAGAATGGGAGAGTATCTGCATATAGGCCTATTTCTGAAGAATGTGTTTTTCGAGAATTTATACTTTTCACTTACAAGATTAATGACTTAACTTAAAACAATTGGCAAAATAAAATTTTTATTTTCAAGTACTTGTAGCCGATTACTTCAGTCAAACTCATGTCGTTTATCTTTCGCAATTAACATGTGTGAATACGTCTGTCGCGGTGGCTATGAAGTAACGTACGCGCTGTTCATCCAAGCGGTCCGTGGTTCTATTCCCGGCTTCAAAGTGCTTCCCTTCTTCTGCAATACACCTTTCAAAATTATTTTTGTGTGCACTCTTGGACATTACGCAGTACTTGGCAAGGAATACGTCTGCATGCCTCCAAAAACCTGTTTTGCAGATTCTCTACATTTTCTGGCTGTGTATCGCAGACCTCTGATTTTGTGTCCCCATAAAAATAAATCTAATGGTGTATCTGAGAGCGTGCTGGCCATCTTATTGGTACGTTGGTTCCAATCCATCTTTGTGGGAATTCCTTGACCAGTTATTCACAAATAACTACTTCATTGTGTGCTGGCTCACCATCTTGCTGAAAAAAAAAAAAAAAACATCTGAAGGCTGTCTTGATGCAGTGTTGCTAATTTAAACGTGGTGAATATCAACTGTTCTTCCGTGACATTTTTTTTTTAACTTTTCATTTCATTAAACGCAGATTTAGCGATTTCCCAGCACCCTCTAGCGAAAAAAATGAAACATTGTTTATTGATAAAGAATCTAGGGACCCTTGAACTACTGTATGGCAACTTTCATATATTTCAGTTGGCAACGCTGCTTAAAGACTTATTTCTGACAAGTTAACCACAGATTTCCGAATAAATTATAGGTATATGATGGCCCTTAAACACCCCTGACGAAAGTATGAACCTAGTTAAGCGGCTGTCCAAAATCCCACACCATACAATTGTTAATAATTGGTTTCTCGCAGCCTGTGGGGATTTTCTTCAGTTCACTAGTCTGCAGTATGGCGATTCACTACTTCATTTTTATGAAATATTGCTTTACCTGTTCATAAAACTTCAGACAGGAAACTGGGATCATCGTCTGTTTTAAACATTACTTCAAGAGCAAAATTTAAACGTACCTCATCTCTGTCTCTAAAACCTTAGACCAAATACAGCTTAAATGGATACAATTTATGCTGTTTCAAAAGTCGATGCACTCAACATTTGGATATAGAGGAGAAAGTGGTAATATGGGGCAATCTTTTCCCACAGTCCCTAATTTGAAAACGAGATTAAAAATGAGATATAAGGTGATCCCTTATAGGAATATCATTTCTCCCTATGTGTGCAAAGTCATAACATGATTATATCAAGGAATCAGTTGTTACGTTGTAGAGAGTTTTCATGCCACATAATTGGACTTCCAGAAAATAAGGTTGTAATATGGAACAGACAAACTGCCTGCGTAAATTGTAAAAATTAATCCAGGAATCACATATGTACAATGCTTAACACATGAACACTGGTAACAAATTCGACACGGAATTCATATGGAAGTCAATGTCTTGATAGTTATGTAAAAAATATGAAGTTCTCGGTTTTCCATAGGTGAAGGCGACCTGGTTGGCGAGTTGGTATAGCGCTGACCTTCTATGCCCGAGGTTGCAGGTTCGATCCCGGGCCAGGTCGATGACATTTAAGTGTGCTTAAATGCGACAGGCTCATGTCAGTAGATTTGCTAGCATGTAAAAGAACTCCTGCGGGACAAAATTCCGGCATATCCGGCAACGCTGATATAACCTCTGCAGTTGCGAGCGTCGTTAAATAAAACATAACGTTTAGTTTTTTCCTCAGCATATTAGATGGTTTTGTCCTGACCATCTGATTTCCTCACACGAATAGTAATTTTGTAATATGGGATAACCCTGTTTCATAATACCACCACTCATACCATAGCATAAAACCTTGAATAATTTTAATTTATAATGGCATTTGATTTTTATGACGCTGGGCATTATAAATATATACATTCTACTTTCTTACGCATAAAGAGAATTCGTCCATCTTAATTTGTTACTGCGTAACAGCCGAGAAAACACCCTCTGCAAAAGTTTTTAACACTGGCGTGATGAACATGTCCCCCTCTCATGCACAACTCTCACTCGATGGACTTACTGCATCCCATTGCAGACAAAGACTAACCGAGGAGGAAAATATGCCACTGTACGTAACAGCGTTTCAGAAAAACAGCCGTGTCCCATTTTATATCCCGTCCCGTATTACCACCTTCTCCTCTACCTGAATTTTTTTGCAATTCTCTTACGCATACCTGTGGGTTGTGATCAAAATATGTTAGCACAGCTAATGAATTACCATCACAAGTCACTTTCTTCTGATATACTGGTTGTTTATTTGGTAATTCTTTATCACGACTAAGTTTTTGTTCAAGTCTGACGAAAGTATTTTTAGAAGGCTGTCTTCGTTCTGGATTGACGTTCAAGACCTCGCATCTCGCAGTTATAGAAGCCACTCACTATCTCTCGCACCTCGCACGTCGCATGTGTTGGTTCAGAAAACCCAAGGCTAACCCTCAGACTACACGCATTCACAAATCACACCGGCTGACTATACTAAGGTCACTGCGTAACCAGGCAACCTCACTCGTCCTTAGGCCAGCCTCCTCCGTGTGTCGCGAGCCTTGTTAGGGGAATGATATAAAATGATTACGAAATGGAGAAATGTTGACGGAATGTTGTAGATGCCTTATTTGGGAAAACGAAAGAACCCCGAGAAATCCCAACTGCAACTTTGTTCGCCACAATTGTCACTACGGATTTTTCATTGAAAAAATCCCAGGCCTCATCGAAACTCGAATTCGGATCACTTGCGTGACAGGCTGAAGATCTGACTACTCAGCCACCACAACTTTTGAGGGTGAATAACTACCGGGAGTGATTTTCAAATTCACGCCCCCAGTAAAATACTGTCGTATATCGAAAATCAAATATTTTTTAACTAACTTGCTATATGTTTTACTGGTTCCAGGTATGAAATTCTAATTATAAAATAGTGAATTGTCAGAGGTTTTGGTATCTACTTACCAACATATTATTTTTCACGAGAGTAATTTGCTATGATATAGCATATTATTACACATCAGAATTTTCGAGTGCAATATTTTACTGGGAGTTTGAATTGTCCCTTAATACTTTATTAATAAGATTATGACTTAGTTCGATGCTTCTGTACTTTACAGCTACTGTTTCTCTCAAATAAAAGAGGTATTGACATATTAATAGTTTCGGATTGAAGTACAAACTCACATATTCTCTGTTTTTAGTGTTTTACGTTACTTTCTCAAAGCAATTCCTAAACTCTCTTGTGTTTCTAGTCTGCTACATATGTGGCAGAGACGAAAAAATCCATGCTGTTGCATCAAGTGTGCATAAGATCTTAGCATATTATCGAATCGAACTAGCACATCCTTCAAGCACATAAAACTGGTCCAGACACAGCTTGCATCTGAGAGAAGGATTCGAAGTGCTAGAAGTTAATTGCTGCCGTCAAAAGAGTCAGACACCATGTGTGAAGGAAGGAGTTATCTTATCAGACAGTAGCTGGCAAATGTCTTGTCAAAGAATTAGGGATTACAAAAGTAATACAGATCAGAAGAGTGCTAGCAAGGTGTAATGGTGTGTTACCGGGCTTCAAGTTTTGCATCTCCCTCACTTCGTGTGGAGTTTTGAGAACTTTTTAAATGCACGAATGTTTACTGACAGACGGAATTAGATGTAGAAAATTATCAAAATATCACTTTCCCGTTTCCCACACTTCATACAATAACAAAAATAAAATTTCCCCTTCATAAATGATTATAATTAAATTAATACTAAGGAATTTGAGAATTTTTGTAATCTATACCTCTGTTTGTGTGCCATGTCTTTAATTTTTGGTATATTTATATAAGTGCATACTTTTCGAATATGTGATTATTTGCATGCATATTTTAAGATAGTGCATATCCGTGCAATTATCAACGCTATAAGTTCTTTTATCATTAAAACTGGTGTAATAAAGTGTAATTTCTTTCAACGGTTTCCCAGATTATAATTCAGTCTAGGAATTGCTAACAATTTTGATCTAGTGAGAGCATGTTTCACCCTCCGTTCACCTCACTTGTTATTTTACATTGTTGGCGAGGTACTGAACGCTAGTTAAGCGGCTCGTGTTGAACTCCTTCTTACAACTAGTACTAGTAGTTCATTAATTCTTAATACGAAGGAAGAAACTGGAGACTGACCAAGGCCGCTGGGGTGCAGAGAGCACCCTGACTTCCGGTGTTTTCCCTCTCGACGCTTCCCCACAGATCGAGAGCAGATGCAAGAGGAAGGGGTGGGGCAAGGAGGGCTCGAATTTCTAGAACGCAGCGCATTGTTCGGAAGCTGGTCCCCAAGGATGCAGCCGTCGCATCTGTGTCCAAAGACAAGATGTTTTCTTATTCAAAAGTATCATTTGTTGCTCCGGTGAATTATAGTCACTGTTTATAGACATTAAAAACTACATCACATTTACATAGCATTCAGGTTGTCTTTGCGTCTGAGGATTCGCTTTGAAGTAGTCCAGAATCGGCGTAACGTATGATTTTTTTTCCATCTCCAGTATTAATTCGACTATTATCTTCAATCAACCGTTTGTCCTCGCATATAATCTTCATTAAGATAGTAGTACAATCATTTTTTTCTGCCTTTGTGATGTAATTAATATTACTCTGAGCAGATAAGAGAAAAAATGTGTGATAATTCTTTGATTTTACAATCCTACAGTGTATTATGTAAATAATTTAAGCAATTGAAATATATAATATTAATTAACAAAAACGATTGCTCTTCACTGTGAGTTTATTCGGGAATGGTGCAGTAAAATATTATATAATAATTTTAATAAAATATAATAGGTTTTATTAAAAATCAGAAACACAAAATGAACAAGAACACGAAATGTACTCAAAATATTTTTTCGTTAAATTTTGTTACATACTTACAAATGGCTTTTAAGGAACCCGGAAGTTCATTGCCGCCCTCACATAAGCCCGCCATCGATCCCTATCCTGTGCAAGATTTATCCAGTTTCTATCGTATCCTATCTCCCTCAAATCCATTTTAATATTATCCTCCCATCTAGATCTCGGCCTCCACAAAGGTCTTCTTCCCTTCGGCCTCCCAACTAGCACTCTATATGCATTTCTAGATTCGCCCATACGTGCTAAATGCCCTGCCCATCTCAAACGTCTGGATTTAATGTTCCTAATTAGGTCAGGTGAAGAATACAATGCATGGAGTTCTGCGTTGTGCAACTTTCTCCATTGTCCTATAACTTCATCCCTCTTAGCCCCAAATATTTTCCTAAGAACCTTATTCTCAAACACCCTTAATCTCTCTTCCTCTCTCGAAGTGAGAGTCAAAGTTTCACAACCATGCAGAACAACCGGTAGTATAACTGTTTTATAAATTCTAACTTTCAGATTTTTTGATAACAGACTAGATGACAAAAGCTTCTCAACCCGAGTAATAACAGACATTTCCCATACTGATTCTACGTTTAATTTCCTCCCGTGTTCCATTTATATTTGTTACTGCTGCTCCAAGATACTTGAATTTTTCAACCTCTTTGAAGGATATATCTCCAATTTTTATATTTCCATTTCGTACAATATTCTGGACACGAGACATAATCATATACTTTGTCTTTTCGGGATTTACTTCCAAACCCATCTCTTTACTTGAGTTAAGTTTTGTTACTTGCGTACGATGAAGACAAATGAAATTCACAATTGAGTATGTCTCCGGCCCCTATATTTCAGAGAAATTTATTATATGCGGAATTTTTTCTACTTTTGTGTTCCACTATTGTAATTGTAAGATCATTCTCCAGGGTAAGCGAGTTAGCTACAATTCCTTAATAAAGAGCAATTTTACTCAAAGCAGAAGTAGAAAAGATCCCTTTTGTTGAACCCATTTATTACACGTGAATGAACCATATATGAACATGCTTTTGTTCTTGAAATGCCGATTTTTCTAAATTAAATATATAATAACTTACAAGAAATCATGACATTACCCATAGAGTTTGTTTATATACATTTATGAAAATGTACAATTTTAAACAATATATATTTAAATGAATTGGAATCTCCAAGTTTTCATATATTGTACTTGTTAAATCATTCCTCTCTCTTGGTTTCATTCCTTATATTTCTTTCTTCCACTTCTGTTTCTGTTCTTCTAATAGAACTTTCTAGTCTGTGTGCGTTCGAAATTGTGTCAGTGTGTGTGTGTGTGTGTGTGTGTGTTGACGAGCAACGTAACGGAGACCGAATATGATGTAAGAATGTGGTTATTTAACGTGTCGTAGACAGAAGTGTAAATGATAACATGAGAAGGCCACCAGCTTAGCTCAGTCGGCTGAGGTGCTTGTCTGTCGATCCACCGTGGGGTAGAATGACCTTTTTTGTGGCCAAAATGAAAAACATCAATTTTTACCATTTTCTTTATTCGGAACGTTGAAAAATGACTGTTCATCATTTTTAAGTTCATAATTCCCACTTTTCTCAAGTTTCCAAGACTGTTGAAAACGTCTATCAAATTGGGAGTCTGAGAATTTCTTTCTCGCATGAATCTTCATCCCATTGGGCTTGAATTTGTAAGGTCATACTTTTCTTTAATTGCCAAGCTTTTATTTCCAATTCGATATTAAATGTGCATAATGTATTTAAAAATTCGAAACCAGAAATGAAGGACGCTGACTCCATGTTGTGTTTCATGTTCAAGCACAAAATATACAGATGAATCTAAAGTTTTTGTGTGTTTAAATTGTACAGTTTTGCTTCACAAATCCGGCATGTTTGGTTAGATTTTGTATGTGTTAGAATGTTTAATATTTTACATCCATATTTCCATGGCTTAGAGTTACTTAAACGTTTTTATTTCGTCGATTTATTTGTCGATATTAGCCTTATCTTGCAGGGCATCATCTTCGTTTCTTTGATATGTTGTAATTTCAAAGAGCGACAGAATCTTACTGGGCTATTTGGTTATTCCAAATACTATTCAATGATGAAGTAATAATTCGCAATGGAACTGTGTACTTGTTGCAAGCAACATAACCTCAAATTCACCGTGGCTTACTGACTCGAAATGTGTGAATTTGTGTTTGCGTAGTGCTTGGTCTAAACGTCCATCAAATCCATAGCTAGAGATTAATTCCAAATTGCAAAATTCGCTATTATTTGTTAACATGTCTCGTAGTATTACTCCTTTCTTAATGAAACTAATCTTTTAACAGTGTGCTTCAGCAAGAGATTTAAGGGAATTTCAGCTCATGTATCATTGTAGACCTTAAAATCTGCATGAAAGTTTTGCTTCCATAATTCTTTGATAAAGATGTAAATATTGGCGTACTGACTTTTACATATAATCTGATAATCACTTGAAAGTACAGGTCATGGATTATTGGAACCAAACACTATTTTTTTTAATTTTAGTTGGGATAGTGGCTGTTTTATTCACTCCCTCTAACACCACAGCAACATATAATTGTCCTATTGATCTGGGACCAATGCTTGCAGCTTTAAGCATAAAATCAGTTTATTGTTGATGATCAAAGGATAACTTTAATGTTACTCTATGCTTCAATCTTTCTGATTTCCCTTCGAAAGAAAGAATAGGGCGATCTGATTCATGTCTTGAACACTTCGTAGACGCAGAGGATTTCCATTTTAAAAATCCTTTGAAAGCCAACGAGAGTTTCTAGACAAAAAGATTCTAACACGCTGTGGATTAGTTGCCATCTAGACAAAAATCTTCAAATTTAATTTCAAATTGTATATATAATCAGTTATTGGGGTTTAAAAAGGGCGCATCAGCTACTCTTGCTAGTTGCGCCATTATATATATATATATATATATATATATATATATATATATATATATATAATGTATCATATCATCACAGCCTACTATGTACAGTCACGAACCTTGAGTTTTGAGGGTGCTAGAAACAATAGACTGTGACGGTACTATTTTGCATTGCCTGTAATGAGGCAATATTAGCATCCTAGTGGTGAGCAACTATCTAATGTTTGCATATTTACTACGTATTGAGCTTCGCGACTGTATATACTAGACTGTGATATCATCTGGAAGATTGTCTTCATCAGTGAAACTCAATATTTGATACAGAGCAGTTCCTTGTTTAACTTTACGATTTCGTCGTGCCATGTATCAAATACTTAGTACTTTTCTCTTCACGCGACACTTCTTTGAAAGAATGTAAATAACCCCTAGGAGGAGTGCAGGAGATTGCAAAACAAAAACATTCGATCACGATCAGTGATAAATAGAGTCCTGCGTTGGTTACCTAAAGCCTCCGAGCAACCCACAAACAGTGTAGGTATGTATGGAGTATAGGCCTAGATCATATATACTAACAGATAGCTCTTTTATTTAGGCTTTAGGGTTTGCAGTCGAGGCCGGCTTGATGTAGTTCAATAATCGTCAACAGATGGCACAATGACCAACACCATCACGAGACACGAACTCTAAATCGATTATTTCTTGCTTACGAGATAATCTCGGTATGTACTGTCGACAACTGATGACCATGGATAAATATTATTGGCCTATATAACCTTGGCAACTTGGCAAGTTCGGAACATAGACAAGTTCGGAACGAGGCAGCTATTTATAGTTGTCACGTGGGCGAAGCGAAGAGATAAGATAAAGTACGCCTTTTTATTGAATATAATTCAGAATCTCTGCCAGGCAAAGCAATATGTAGACCATGTTGTAATGGTACCGTATCGGGCGGCAATAATATGATTCGTTATCTCTTCTGTTTTTATATATTTGTCGTGAATATTATTTATATTATCAACTGAGTGTATAACATAATTTATCCGTTAATTGATATTTTATTAATGATAAATCCAAAGAACAATGGAAAATAAGGAACTGAAAAATAAATGAAATAAGAGAATTTGACGTTCATGATTATAATGTTGTCGGAGTTTTATTATACTTTACTTTGAATTATTTTAACTTGCACCACAAAAGCGTATGAAAATTAATGTTAACATTACCTATTTAGTTATGATAGTGGTATATTGGAAAATTTGTGCATATAGCCTGATTACAATATATAAATAATACTATCCTAACCTAAGCAGTAGTAGTCTTGTTTATTTCATACATGTTCGCATAATTATACAAACACAAGAATAATCTAGTTTGCAGCCTGTTATGTCTCGTTTACAGTATTATATAATATACATATTACGATATTTACTAGGTACTTTAACAATATATAGTTAATAATATTATAAAGTATACAGGCCTAATCCATTACCAAGGAATACTCCTTCCCTTACATTTTCAATACTGTTTACCTCAAAAGGCATTCACACTTTATTAGACACTGGATTAAAATAGTCATGTTGATGTAGGCCTACAACATTACATTTTTTTTGTTACTACTCCTGATCCCATTCTAACAGTTTCAGGTTTTGTAATTTGTAACAATACTATCAATACTGATGGGTCATTCCATAGTGACACACATAACATTTTCGAAGTAACTATGATCGTCACAGGATATTTAATTAAATACTTAAGAGTTTATGAAAGAGACATCACTGTCTTTTAACGTAAGCATTCCAAAATATAAACAGAAAATCTTAATGAAAAGGAATAATTAATAATGTAAAAAATATGAAATATTATATGGTGTGACATATGAACATTTTCTTGCCACTTAATTTATTACCAAAATGGAAAATGTTCATATTATTGTGCCAAATGACATAAATAGTTGTTTTCCAAAGAATTAAGACACTTGTGTAGTACATGTAACTGCTGACGTACTTTAATAAAAATAACAGTGTCATTAACAAATAAAATATTACGAATTATATTGTGACACACGAACATTTCTGCCAAGTTGATTACTATTTTTTTCAGATGCATATCGAGATTTATACACAGTGCCTACAGTTCTTACTATACAAAGCAACACTTGATTACACTAAAATACACATTCAGATTTCAAATGTCCTTGGTTATTTACAACCATATGTGGTGATATCTCCTGTGTAATATCATGTGATGAATACACCAATATAGGCTATCTACTTTTCCTCCCATTTGTAGTACTTTCCTTTCTTGAACATCACGGAAACTTTAAATTCGCCACCACAAGCTTTTGTAACTTCCTCTGCTTATCTGACGTCTTTTTTAAATTGATTATGTAACGATGTTGTATCAACTACTAGGTTATTTAGCCTCGATGGGATTGGTGATAGTGAAATGATATTTGGCGAGATGAGGTTGAGGATTCGCCATAGATTACATGACATTCGCCTTACAATTGGGAAAACCTCTGAAAAAACCTCAACCAGGTAACTTGTCCCAATCAGGATTTGAACCCGGGCCCACTCATTTCACGGTCAGATGTGCCTACCATTACTCCACAGCAGTGGACCGAACATGGGTTATGTACAGTTATCCTTAAAAGGAATGAGACGACTCTTGGTCGTCGGAAGTTAAAGTTCTACAGCGCGGTTCATTCGATATCGACGTAACAATAAATACCATGACATATACAACAAGAATTGTTACAAGGACCACAACAAGGACAAGGACCAGAATAAGAATCACGAAGAAGATAGCGATTTAAGGCCACGATTTCACAACATAGCTCGAGTCACAAAATATCATTGCTTCTCTGTACCGAATGGCAAACGCCTGCTATGGGATCTACATTCTGGACTGCTGCTGTCACTGTCTTGTCTCGGTAGCTCATATAGTAGCGTGTCGGTTCTACTATATAACCGAAACGTCTCGTGTTCGATCCCGGGTAAAACTTTTTTTTATTGACGTGTAATTAATTTCTTCATAGTTCCTCGACTGTCTAATTTGTCGAAAAATATGGAATAATTTATGCCCAAATTCTGGGTCTTACAAGTGGGCTGAACCTCGTCAAAAAAAATCTTACTTGGAAGTTAAAAGTATTCTTCCTGAAACAATAATCATAAGAAACAAAACGAGACCTGTTAACTTAAAATCTTGTCCACATGCCATCAGCTTCTATTACAGCTCTAAGTCAATCCGGCATGGATGTCACAAGATTGTGCAATAGGTTCTGATCCTCGGCGAGATCTTCCCAGGTGTCAATAACTTGATTCCACAATTCGTCTCGATTTCGAGGGCGTCGGTGGGCATAGGTGGCTACTCTGTAGTGACATAAACATAGATTATCTCTCGGAACTTTTCCGTAAAAGTAAATTAAATTCACTCCTTGAAACTGACAACCTTAGTTGTAGCGTAATTTTCCTACCAGCATACAAGCTGAAGTAGCACAGCCATTGATAAAAGTTTTGTACATAGAATTAGACTGAATTTCTATTCGACAGAATCTATAATCAATGGCTTTTCTGAACATGATAAACAAATCCTAAGTGTTTCCAATGTCACTGAGCAATTTCAAGTATCTAGTGATTATTTACATTTATGTCTACAATATGAATCTTGGAAAAACGTATATGATACTGGTACTACTGGTATTAAGGGTAAATGTATTGTATCTTTCACTTAATTTCAGAATCACTTCAGTGGATGTTCTCCACTGAATGTTGTGAAAAAATTCAAAAGTAAAAAAATGTAGATAATGCAGGGACTTAAAAATCTAATGTATTAAAAAGAAGAATCTCTATGTAATGAGCTGAAATGTAATGATCCTCATGTTCTTAAATACTACAAGAAGTACAGTGTAATTTATCAAAAATAATGAAAGAGGGAAATAGAATACATTTGAATAGAAAAGTACAAAATTCAGATAATGCAATTAAAGCTATTCGGAATATTATTAAAATTAAACTTGTAGATATTCTAAGAAAGAAAATATTTTTCCATTAAAACAAGTGATTATAAAGTAGAGGATTCCAAATCTATTGCAAATTCTTTTAACGTCTTATAGTATATGGTACAGAAATATTATTGACAACTTAAACATTAAAGATTTTGCAAAAGACACTGCAATTGGTTACTTAACAGTTGCATTTAATAATTAGTATTAATATATGTAATTAGTCAATAATTGCAACATTGCTTTTTCATTCAATCATAACATGAATAAAATTGAATGCACATTAAATTAAACACTATTGGAAACACGTAGATAAAATAGTTAAAATCAACTGAAGGGGTGAGAGTGAAATAATCCAAAGCCACACTTTTAACAAAAAGTGTTTTGTGCGAGTGCATTTCTTACACATATGGGAAAGCTACTAATAAAATATTGTAATAATTACTCAGCAAATGACATAGCCTAAGGACTCTAAACCTATGTAAAAGTTTGTCTGTGTGGCTTAGGAATATTTTTAAATTTCATTTTAATTGTTAGTTTTTAATATATATGCATTTACATTGTATATGTGTGTGTATGTAAATGCATTCACTAGATTAACGTTTATAATATTATAACTTGTAATTTTGTATTGTCTGTGATCAGTTTTAATTTCAGGACTTTGTAAAACTCTATTTTATCGTTACTTAACTATTTCAACATTATTTAGACAAAAAAATCGTTGACGTAGACTAAGAATCGAACTCGCTCTCTTCTACACAACAGGCAGAAGTCTTAGCGTCTGAGCTATTGAAACGACACGAAAGTTTTCCTTTCTGTGCGGAGTGTCGATCTAGTCATGAAGATCCATTGTCGATTTTACTACACGATTTACGTATATATTAATATTTTATTTACGTAATATTATCATACTTTTTGCAGTATTTGAAGTGAATTTCGGAACGATGGTAGTAACAAACCAAATAGCCTGCATTTAAGTAACTCAATATTCGTTATCTTGTGTATCAGTGCTCTGGTCTCCGATCATGCGCAGTGTCTTACATCTGAGACTTGGGAATATTCAATCGTCTCATCCTTTTCTAGGGAAACTGTACATTAATTCTTTTGACTTTCGGTTAGCTTTCTTAAGAATACATATAAAGTAATGTAGTGCTTTCCAAGCTATCCTTGTAATATTAGTGACTTATTTCAACCAGTTTGTTACTAAAATATATACAGTACCTAAGTGTTTACTTGTGGCACTGGTGATCCATTTAATTGGTATGTGAGACGAATTTAATTTTGTGTTTTACAGAAGGATACATATTGATTTACTTTTGCTCACATTGATTTTAATTTTATTTGTTGTAGTCTAGTTTTCAATAACATCAAGCTGGTTTTGCAAGGTGGTGATATAAGATTTATCACTAATTTTTTCTATATATCATACAGTCATCCACGAATAACCTTGCCTGAGAAGTGGCATTTCTATTCAAATCCTACAATAATTTTCAGTAAATATTTTTCACCGAGAAGCTATTATACATTTAATTTTACTTCTGAGACCAGTGAAATATATGCCAATTTTATTAGAAAGGTGCATGTATAATTATCCAATAGCATGATGTTATCTGCAACAAAAACTAAAGGGCAAGAAAGAAAAGAAGAAAACATTAATGCTGTGGTTCTTAGAGTTCCATTAGAGTTACACGTTCATTGTCCACTGAAATTTGTATTTCTTTATTGAAGTGTAAAAGAGAAACTCTCATAAATTATGTCAGAAACAAAGAAAGGCACCACCCAAATATGTGGGATAATTAATTTAATAATGTTATTACCGGGACTTGAAAAAAGTAATCATATATAATGGGTGGGGAAAAAAATACTTTTTAATCGCGCTTCTATAGTTTGACAATGCTGACTATTCAGAGTTTTGCCTGACAGGTGAGCTACCATAAATTCCTTGAAGTCCTAGTTATTACTGAAGCCAAATGTGTGTCTCTTGTCAAGAGTCTATTTTATTTATACTTGTTAAGACCAGGGGCGTATTTTGCGGGCTACCGGGGCTACCGGCGCACAGTGGTCAATTTCTCGATTTTAGGAGGACAAAATTATTTTTTGTTCTCTACTAGCAATAGCATCGGTTTATTTTACTTTTCTGTTAGTAGTTGACACTCTTAAGGTAACAAGACGTGAAATTTAATAATAATAATAATAATAATAATAATAATAATAATAATAATAATAATAATAATATCAAAATACATGCGATACAACTAGAAGTTAACTTAACTAAATATCAACTTCATGTTGATAATGATAATGAAAATATAATATGTATTATTATTATTATTATTATTATTATTATTATTATTATTTATAGTTTTTACGAATATGCCCTACTGTTACAAGATTATTTAGATACATCTAATTTATAAACATTGTTAACTTCTACAAATATTATATAAATTACCTGATATTATTGTAAAATGAAGACGGTATTCTTTCCCATCAATCACAGGAAGAGACGGCCTTAATCACTATCCTCTTCTGAACTCCCATCCGTTGAACCATGGGCAATGCTGTCCAGTCTCGGTTTTTCCAACAAACCTAACACTTCACTGCCAAGGGAACTTCTTTTCTTTCTTGGTAATTTCCTTTTGCTTGAAATAAGCGGATCAGAAGAAATTAGAAGCATGTGCAAAAGGTCCTTGTTACAATTTATTCTTGAGGTTTTTCGAGTGTTGTGTTCTCGGAAAAATCTGTACTCTTTATGCCTGGCTTCTTGGGCATCTTCTGATAACTGTCCAATAGGCAATATCATGTTGTTCATAACATCTGCACCATGTATAAGTATTTTATGGACAGTGGCAGGCATGTAGTACCATCCATAGAATTTCACATAGAGATCAGCAGTGTCTAAGGCATACTTTTTGAATGCACCAATGTTCAGGCTATATCCACTTGACATAACGTCCAAAATTACGGAGAAACGGTGGATAAGAGCTTCATCAAGCCAATTATTTCAGACGATTTCTTTGAATTCTCGATAAATCGGCGAGAAGTGTTGCCATCGTTCGTGGTACCACTACCTGGTTTCACAACATCAACTAAAAGGCCCATTTCAGTTCTAAATTTGTTAATAATTTCTTCTTTCCTTGCCTCATAAGCTACTTTCTTCCTTTGATCCCCGCGTACCTGCCACTTCTTTATTTCTATTCTGTACCCAATATGAAGCAAACACTCAAAAAATCTAATTCTTGCATGCAGTGTCGAAAGTCCAAATTCAAATGTACTTTTATTTATAGGTAATGACTGTATTTTCTTTCAAATCATTCCTGTCTTTCGTCTTAGCACCACATATGTAACACACTTGGACTGAAGGATTATCCATGAGAGCGTTGCATATTTTGCCGTCGACCATAGTTTTAATTAAATTATGTTCCACAAAAAATTCTCTATTTCCCATTATAAATCTGGTTGGTACTAAACTCTGTAGCTGTTCTTCAATCTGTGCGATTTCTTCTCTCGTTTTTTGTGGCGTCTCTTTTGTGAACTGAAATCGGATGGGTCTGCAATATCTTGTTGATGATGTTCTTGGATTTTGCCAGAGAACCGTTTTTCGCCTAGACTCTTTATCTTCGCTCAGGAGTTGTAAAGGCACTATTGAGGACAAAAATATTTCAGAATCTGTAGCTCCTTCATACCCCGAAATATTTTGTTTGTAAAGGGAATGGCCTGAGCTCCCGTCACACCCCCATTTGTAAGTCATTTGAATTTTGTGAATTCTGTTTTCTTCGTGTTGAAAGGAATGTTCAAGAACTTCTTTTTGAACAATAGATAAACGCTCAACAGTGTGGTCAAGTAAACATTGTAATTTTACTTCTGCCAGTGAATCTGTAATTATTAGCGCTTCCTGACTGGGATAGCATTCTGATTTTGCATTTAGCAGTCTATAATATGGCGGGTAGATATTTGCGCTTCTTTCTTTCGCACCTTTTTGTAATGCTACATATTGATGTTTTGTTAATTTTAAATCAACAAGTAAAGCTAGTGCCTCCTCTGTTGTATATGTATTACAATTAGGCTCAGTGGCTGGCTGCTGGCAATTTTTTTTTTATTTTCCGTACTGATCTCGGACTTTTCGACACAGATTCTTGAATAATTGTTGCCACATTTCTTTTACTTTCATACGTAAGAGGCATCTGTGTTGCCAGGGCAAGTTCTTGTGACGAACAAGATTTTGAAAGATTTTCCACTTTTCTTTTCTTTGTTTTTACACTACTCGAAGAAAACAGTTCCCTTGGGCGCCCTCTAACTGCACCCGAGGCTTCTCCTTGGCAAGATTCCTCAGTAGGTATTGGAACTGACAATTCTACATCAAGCCATTCTGAATATTTCTGTAAAAATCGCGACATTTTACTATTACATGACCTCCACCTTTGTAACAGGTTACACGAAAAAATTCTAATTTTTTCAAAAAGTTCTGACTTAAGGTTTTCATCACAGCTTTCAGATTTCAATTTTGATAATGCATATGAAAGTAATTGTTGTAACACTTGTGATGACCTTGCTTTCATTACACAGTTTGTGTTTTGGAGAAAAGTGAATAGAGCGCGGCGAGTAACTGCAATCGCACAATCTGTAAGAAAGTAGATATTTTGAAAAAACGGGCAAACCTCGGCAAATAAAATATATGCAGGCTTAGAGATTAAGGTCTAAGGAAATTGATTACTAAGATTTTATCGTGACCCATCGTGAACCAATTT
This sequence comes from Periplaneta americana, assembly GCF_040183065.1. NCBI lineage: Eukaryota > Metazoa > Arthropoda > Insecta > Blattodea > Blattidae > Periplaneta > Periplaneta americana. The sequence continues at coordinate 87,871,851 of NC_091126.1, read as the reverse complement.
TTATATTCCAAGAACAAGTTGCGAAATATATTTAAAATTATAATATTTCACGCGCATAAGTGTTAAGCATGTACAACCAAACTATTAATGTTATAGACTTGGAATAAAATGTAAAACATACCTTCAACATTCTTCTCCATTCTTGCACAACAGATTTAACGAAACATTTCACCAGTAACACAGAACACACAAGAAATGCGATCGTTCCACACTGCAGATAACGCACGAGTGAGGGACATGCAAGAACCCATAACTTTGACCCTCTCTGAAGTTTAATACAAACATCGAAGCCATAAACTATACTCAGTTTAAAAAGCTTTGGTTCTTTGTTATCGCATTCCCATACAAAAGAACATCATCAGAGAAATTCGAAATTTCGACTTTTGTCCTCCTAATATCGCGATATTGACCACTGTGCGGCGGTAGCCCAAGGAAATTACAAAAGAAAAAGTTTATAATATAACATAATGTAATAATTTTGTACTATTAGTTTTACCACAGTAATTAAAATTAAAGTAATTGTTAGATATATTTTGTGTAATAATAGGGTTAGCGGTAGCCCAAACCCTTTAACCAGTATATGCCACTGGTTAAGACATCATTCATAGACTAGTTACCGCTTTCAGTTTTGATACTAAATACATTGAAATTAATCTATTATTATTCGTCCTATTTATACATTTATATTGAATGATTCGGTCTACCTTCATAACACATCTCGTCAACAATACCCGATAAAGAGTTGAATTAGCTTCCATGCTGCGTTGTATTTATTTTGTCATGTTCCTATAGCAGGAATATTAAATAGGAATTCCTTAAAACAGATTTATATTTACTCCTATGCCTTTATATAGAATACCAGTACATATACTGTATTTCTTAAGATTTGGTTACTTTATAAACAGTATGTTAGTGCAAGACTCTTTTTTTCATATTTAATAATTCTGGCATGTGTCAATAAATATGCTTGAGACCTCTGTCTCTCTGAATTACTCTTTACTAACTGGAAAAATATTCTAAATTTATATTAAAAAAAAATATTAAAATATCCTCACAATTTAGAGCATAACAATTCCCGAAATAATCATCCTACATTAAATTATTAAGATAAAAATGATTCAATCTATCGCTTGTAAAAATACCTTTATGGTCCTAATAAATTAAGAAATAATTTACATCCAACAGATTTATTTTAAATGGCCTGCAGTTATTATTGTGAATTTTATTGTACCTTAATAAATTGAGTTAAGGTACAATAAAATTTCATCAAGTTTCAAACAAAGTAATTCCATCTTTCCAAAGGGGGACAATAAATACTTAAAGTAATGCTAAACTCGAAAAACTTATTGATGCAACTTAATTTTATATTCTATACCACTGGCACCAAAAAAAAAGTGTCCTATTGTTCATACTGATTCAATATGAATAGTTTCTTAGTGTTTGTCCATTCCACTTTTTTTATTGTCCTTCCCATTTCTATTTCTCTCATTTTTAGTAGGTACTTCACATGTAGTATATGTTTTACTTTAATACATATAATGACCATGAAGATATTTGGATATGTCTTACAAAATTCTTGCTGAAGACCACTGTGGTAACATTCTGCCGCATCTGTAGTTTGTACATTTTGAAATTTTTGTGCTTCAGCTCAGAATTCAGGCGGGGGGAGGGGTGGTTGATGTGCCAATGTAGTTTTCCAGAATATAATAATATTCAAAACATTCTCTAATAGGAGGGGCCTCTGATATTAGCTCTGCAAAAAATCTGATACTGGTACTTCTGTTGCTGGTAAATAAGAAAGAACGAAATATAAAAATTTTTAACCACTTTCGAATTTCAGGTGCTTTGTGTCTCAGCTGCTGGTTTGACGTACGGTTTGTTTCCTTTAATTTTCCAGAGCAAAAACTGTCCTAAGCGAAATTTACACTCTGTAATTTTAACACTGGGAACATTTATTTTGGTAGCATTGTGTGATGCTATTTCATAATATAACAAGAGCTTTGAAATGATTAACTGCTAACTACTACCTGGGTGAAAGTAGCACTGAAGCAGTTCCTGTGATTTCTGAAGTGAAAACTGTTCAATTTATAAGGATTTTTTTTTGTGGAGATGCAGTTGATTGTATATGCAAGGTGTAAAAGTGCCTAAACTAACTGACCCCAGTGCTGTCATGGAGGCCACACGAGGCCATATATCGTATGGAACCTACAATTTTTTTTAATTAATCGTATGGGGAAATGAAAATTTTGTCTGTAAGGAGCCATACGGCATATGGGTGCCTAAGTTTTGTACATGGAGATCTATACAGATCTTAGATCATCTCTTGCTGTTCCTACTGTACCTACCGGTATTTTGTTTGATGTTCATAAACAAAAAATTATCCACCTCTTCAGCACTGGAATCCAGAATTATATAAAATAATGGTTGAAAAACGAGAAGTGCTGCAAATATACACTCCAGGATTCATCGAGACAAGTGTGCATCAATGGTGGTGCTACATGGTGTATTCTTTAAATCAAACTTGTACAATTAAATTGTAAAGCAAAACAATTTTACTTCTTCTTTAATATTAAAAAAAATAATTAAATGGCAATTGGAGAGATAGAGAGAGGAGAGTAAAATATAGTTCAAGGGAGAAAACAAGGGGTGGGGTGCATGGCCAAGAAAAAAATTACCATGACAGCACTGACCAAACCTAACCTGTTACAGACTCATGTATGCAAGATGAAGAAGCTGAGTATGAAGGAAACTACCTCAGCGCTAATCAAGATTTTCAGGTATAACTCCCTGCAAAGTTGATTTGAATAATTTATAGGGAAAAATTGTTCCGGGGCCGGGCATCGAACTCGGGACCTTTGGTTTAACGTACCAACGCTCTACCAACTGAGCTACCCGGGAACTCTACCCGGCACCGATATATTTCAAGGGAGAAAACAAGGGGTGGGGTGCATGGCATAGTGCAGTGCTAGTTTAACTCTTATAGATGAACTATATATAAAGAACTTCAAGTGTCAATATTGTCTCAAAGGTTTCTGTGTAACAAACTTCATTTTGAATTGTCCATCTGCGATTATGTTAACTACAGAAGAAGGAAGAAATATTGTCGTAATATGAAGTTACTCAAATTTTCCATTAAGGACAAGGAAAGGCTACAAAAATTATTTTTGATTTCACCCTTATAAATTGAACGATTTTCACTTCAGAAATCACCGTAACTACCTCAGCACTAGTTTATGTAATTTAAGGACCAGTATAATTGAAATTTGATTAAAGTGAGAAAGAAATTCGTAAGGGAGGCGATCAGGAGGGATTGAGGTTGTCTACTAATTCGTTACAAACAACTATTATAGACTATTTCATTTGACTAACGATGATTTGTAGAGAGCAAAATACCTACAGTAGGGTAAATAATCTAAATCAGTACTTTTATGAGAACGGATATAAAAGTGCCAGGAAAATAACAGAATTACCGTATATTGCAATTAACTCTGCATTGGCAGAGAAACCGCATAGGGTATCGTAAATCTGCTGAAAATTAGAAAATTGTGTAAAAAAAAATGCATTCAGAGCGAATTTTCCAGCTTGATATCATCTCGCCCACGTTATGGACATAATTCAATACCGTAAGACTGATATGAAACGAATACTAGAACAATTTGTTAACCAAAGACGATGTTCAGTAGTTATTTAACAACATACAGAGCAAATAAAAAACAAACGCATATTCTAGCAATAGTTCAGATGAAAAGAAAATGATTTGTACGACCGCTTATTCGTAAAAAGAACACTGCCAGCTGTGTAGCCTACATGAAGCAATATATCAGGCCTACGTTATGAACACGTTGAATTTAATGTGGACGAGAAACGTACAGTTATTATTTATCTGCTTCCATATCGCATCATATAATACACCTGTAAAATGAAAACATGTAGGCCTAGCAAAGAGGAAACATGTTTGGGGTGGAGGGAGTTGTAATTTTTCCCCTATCGGATAAATTTCAGAAGACGAATAACTGCTTTTCCTTCATATTAAAAAATTGTAATCTTGTGCACACAAAATAAATTAGTGCCTTTTCGTGAGCATCATGATGTGCATTCAACAAACGCAGACAAATCTGCTCTTTTTAGTATTTTGTGTTAATTGTTGCTAGTGAGGTATTGTATACTGAAAATTAAAAACAATTAGATATCGTACATCAAATGATGACAGATTATATATTGAACGCAAACAACATTATATCAGCCATGTACCAAAATGTCATCTATGTGTGTTGATGAATTTGGGTAAAACAAGCTTCTGTATGCTACAATTTAGCGACACATCAAAGTAACATAACCTCACATTACAATGAGAAAGATATTTGGAGGTGGCATGACGTAAAAAAGTCATCCCACAGTCGTATTACTCTATGTACTTTTCAGGTACTCTGCCATCTAGTGTTGGTTATTGCAAGCTCATTTCTCGATACTGGCGACGCATAGCGTCCGTTATTTTCCAGTTGCGTCTGAATTTAATATAAGCTTGGTCAATCTGTTTTATATATGATCTAGGGTATAGGCTAGAGCTCTATATAGACAGAGTACCGCGAAGGTCGACGGTGGACCCAAGCTCTTTTTCTATTAACATTGCTGGAATGGGGAAATTGACGCACTCTCTCAGTTTTTATGCTGTAAATTCCATTCTAGGGCACTGGTAATAATTGTAAATATACTGACATGTAGCTAAATGTCTCACGCATGACACTATGAACTTTTAAATGTAATATCTCAATTAGAAGCTTTGCAAATACATATTATTCGTGTATCAGCTCTGACAGGACGGGAGAGCAAATATACATGTATAATGTAGGCGTACTGCAAGTATTATTCCATGATATGTTTTGAACTAGGAAACTCAGGCAGATCATAACACTCTTGTTTTACAAGTAGAATTTTAAGAAGTATATTATGTAGTTTGATGGCAGTTACTTACATACAATATCGAACAGAATACATGAAATAAGGTGACTGGCCTATTCAGTTTCAGTGGAACTCTTTACTTTCATATTTGTTTGCAATATTCTCCAATAAAAGCTCAATATTTTAGTAATTTTAGTACATTTGTTTTTAAAGCAAACACAAACTTATAGATAAATAAATTAGAACATTGAAATAAAATTATTTGAAGCAAATACTCGAATATAAAATTATTATAATCATGGTCATTTTCGGTCACTCTCAGTAAAATGCGTTGCCTGAAATATGTTTGTAGGGCTAGCATTAATTGTCGAGATTGATAGAAGAAGTGCGTAGCTAAAAGTGCAGTTATGAGAAAATTAATAAAAAATGCACCAATAAAAAATTTAGTTAAAATTCTCATACTTTCATAAATGAATCTTTACCATAATTCGTAGGTGAAATTACACTTTACTCAATTATTTAATGATTTAATAATAATAATAATAATAATAATAATAATAATAATAATAATGGCTTTATTTAACCTGGCAGAGTTAAGGCCGTAAGGCCTTCTCTTACCAGGATTGAAACTTCCTTACATAGTTGAACAACAACTGGATAGGAATTAAGTAATTACATACTGATACGATTTAGGCACACAATGAAATCAAAAGAGGTAGTTACATAAAAATTTACCTCATAAAATAAAAATAAACATAGTGGAATACATATTAATGTTGTTAGAATCAAATACTAATCACACAAAAACAGAAGCCGATAATTCAATAAAAAATGTACACAGTAAAAATAAAAATAAACACATTGGAATACATATTAGTATTAGATTACAAGTAAGTAAGATTCACATAATTAAAGCAGAAACCGTCTATTGAATAAAATGTACACAATAAAAATAGACTAATAATAATAAATAATATAAAACAACACAGTGGGATACATATTGGTGTTAAGTGATAAATAAACACGATTTACATGATTACACAATAAAAATAAGAAACATAAAATATAAATAAATACAGTGGAATACATTGCATTAAATATTTGCAACCCGTTAGGTCTGGAAACTCATCATAAGATATTTTCCTAATTTCCATTTAAAAGAAAATAAAGTTCGGCAGCTCTTGGCTTCAGGTGGCAGAGAATTCCAGTGACGAGAAGTAGCAATAGTGAAAGATGGTTTAATAACCTAATTTTATTATTAGGCCTATGATTTCTCATTTTCTTGAGTTACGTCCTTATTCCAGTTTCAGATGCTTGTTTTTAATAAAATAGTGTAATATCAAGGTTTATGACTTAGTTCGAACTATTGTTACATTCTACAGGCACCAGAGAATCGTATTCTGCAATAATTATCTGAAATAAGTATGTAACCTGACTTAGGGAGTTCTTCCATCCATATTGTCAATTTTAACATTGTAATCTTTATAATGGGACCTAAATTACTTCAAAGTTCGAACTGCCTCTCTCATTCCAACACTTCTACTACCACACTTTGCACTACTCCTCGATTTATCATGTCCTTTTAATTAATAACAAAATAATATTTCGTTTCATTTCATTTAGGAATATCTGTAATATGCTCGGAGACTTATTTAGAGGATAGTTTTTAGTTATACTGGTCAATAATGTGTTGTAACTTTACATTGAAAAATCTCCTCTTCGCTATGCAGCATACATGATCGTAAAAGGGGGTGAGTTTTGTTGAATACAGTATTCGGAAAGGCAGTCATAAAAGGGAAAGAAAAATATTGACCTTCCGTAAGCAGTAACTAAAGAGAGATGTTAAAAGGAAACTAATTTTTAGAGCTCAAGTAATGTTTTTTTTCTTCTAGTGATCCTCAAACAGCCACGGTGGAAGAATGATGGACACCGAATTTCTAAAACGAAACATTGAAAGTGTCTCCCAATCCACTTACCGCGTTACGAAAACAATAACTTTAAAAATGGGTAACTCCTTTTTTTATATAGAATGAAAGTCTCTACTTTTCAGAAATGTTGAAGGGCAAGGTTTGCCGTTTTTCCTTCTTTTCATTGAACTTGTGAGACCGTCATGTCTCGTTTTTATGGTTTTATTTCTCTCCCAATTCTAAGTGCACGTGTAACAAAGGTTTTAGGCCTATTTTCAAGAATCTTACATGTGTCAATTTTCCTTTCAAAATAAAGAATTTGTTTGTCCTTCAGCTGTCTAAAATCCTTCTCCAGCACTACTTTGACTTTAAACGTCAATTTTTTTGTCTGACAGCTTCAGTCTGATAGTCACTCTCGACTGTTCTACTGTACGTTAGTTTGTGTTAAGTTAGTGCGAAATGTTAAGTATACGTTTTTCGAACAGTGGAAGTGGATCGTTTTGTAGGGAATAGCGCATAAGGTTTAATGACAAAAAATGTCATTATTAGTTATTAATATTCATCCATGTGTTTGTGTTAAAAATCTGTGTAACGTGTGTATGAAAAACCGTGTGGCTACAGTTTCTAGCATAATAAACTTACGAAATATTAAGTTTATTAATTTTCGTACAATGCCATTTCTATGGATCGGTGGCTAATAAAAACAATAAAGGTGACAAAGAAAAAAAAATCAGAATACCGTCATCGCCTGGATGTTGCACCAGACAGAGAATTCAACTTTGTTCAATTTTCCCCAACTTTAGAGAAATTTGTCAGACGAGGTAACAGCAACTTCCTCCATGATAGAAATTATAAAGTATTATTTTTATAGCTGTGCATGCAATTATAGAAATATTAGTATACAGCAGTACAAAGCTCCAATGTAAGCTTGTCCATTTTACGTTACCTTTTTCTTATATAATTCGTACTTAGTATGATAATTTACTTTCTAAATGGACACGCGGTTTATCCTTGCCACCCAAATTTTTCTTCTTTTCTTATCTCTCTGCCCTTGAGGTATCCGATAAAGATGTACACCCTTCTCTTGCATTGTGTAACATCCATATGCACAACATTGAGGCATTTTACTGCCTTTAAACTAAGAAGAAAATTGGTATTTAACTGAATTCAATGGTTTTCTTATGCTACTACTAGCGGGCTTTGGGTCCAGAGAAGCGCGCGAGGTCACGTGAACCAATCAGAGCGACGCATTGTCGGCAAGCGGTAGGGAAGACAGTTGCGGTACTCTGTCTATATAGAGCTCTAGTATAGGCACCGTGCAAGCTCCTCTGGTGGCGACTGTTGTTACTAACTGCGGGACAGCAGCGATAGAGTTGTGCTTGAAGCGTATGAATATACTTAACATCTCAGGTTAAATGATTAGAAATATGGATGATCCTAAAAAGCGGAAAGGTAAGCAAATTGCTGTGTTCTTGAGTGTAGTAATGTTTATAGGAACGCACCAACCGATATTGGTTTTATTCATTCCCAAAACAGAAAACTGAAGCGCAACCACGCTAATTGTGGATCCATGCAGTGCGCAGACGAAAGTAAATAAGGCTACACTGCTTGTAATCATAGTATTATTATATACTAGGCCTGATATAAAAAATAGAATGTATATAGTATTATGTTTATAAATAACCATTAAGTTAACAACAACAGGAATTTATCATTTAAATTTTAAAAAGTACATAATTACTGAGTTCTTTACACATATATTTTGTATAATATTAGCAACAATAAATAATAATATACTTATTTTTAAATGTAGGTATTCATATCGATATTTAATTCTTGATTTCAAGTGCTGATGGTTCACCTTGGAAACCAACACCCGCAGCAAGAATTTGCGGTATTCATTTTATTGGGAACGAGATCAGAACACCCCCAAAACTAGCATACCGTTCCCAGTATTTTTATAAAAGATGACAAGAAAAAGACTGCCTCATCTCAACTAGCTCCGGAAAGGTACGAAAGAGACGCATAAAGAAGAAGAAAAGATTAAAATTTAAGTTTCATGGAAGGCGAATGCTCAACAAGTGTTATTTCGAAAAATGAAGTAGCCATACAGGCAGAAGTAAATGAAATCATTCTTAGTGATTTTTTTCTTTCACATTTGAATTGTGTGAATTGTCTACTCAAGTGTCTATTCCATTACATGCCGAACAGAAGACACATAAGAAATGTTATGACAAGCGTTCAGGAACAGATGACATGTTTAATGAAATGCAAGGTTTCCGAAATTATTCTACGATAAAATATGGGACAGAACTACCAAACTTAATGGGAGTGACATTTGTGGTTTCGAATATATTGTTAAAATTGCTGCCAATTGAAACACAATCATACCCGCAGAAGCATAAGAAATATTTCCAATTCTATCATTTAACCCAAAAATAGCTACCACAGAAAGTCGAAACGCCCCAAGATGTAGACCATACATATTATTTTTGCCATTTTTATTAGTGAATTTCACATCGAAAGCTTTCGAAAAATTCTGTCCAAGAGTAAGATTAGTAAAGAAAATCGTCTACTCATATTTTCCAATTAAAATGAAAACTGGATTGTCGTATTCTGCTATGAGGGTGATGTTCGGAGTTAATCGTACAATTATAATTATAATGTATTTTTACCGCCACTTTAATGCTGTTGACATCCACAATGGTTACTGTAATTTTGGGTTTTGGCCTAGCAGAGAAAGTATTCAGGAAACAATGCCTGCAACATTGAAAAATGTAGAGTGACAATTAATTGTTCAGAAGTGGAACAACCACCCAATGTGGATCATATGGTGGCCTTCAAATCTAAATGCTACCGAGGCAGATCGAGTGACACATTCATAACAACTGATTGCGGATTATTGACTTTATTAGAAGGTGGTGATGAAGTCAGGTTTGCCCGGAATAATAACAAACCTCTCCGATAAAGGGATCATTGTTGTTACTCCACCGTATCTGCACGATGGTAAATTAAGAGCTGAAGAAGTCGAAACTACTTACAGCGTTGTCAGTGTTCGAATTCATGTTGAAAGGTGCATTCAGCGAATTAAAATATACAGTAAAACATTTTACACAAACTATCAATTAACCTGCTTCCGCATGTTGATCTTGTTGTTTATTCAACTGTCTAAAGAGAAGTCTGAACCTCATAAGTGATACCAACAAGGCACCACTTATGAGGCAACTAGACCAGAATATCATGGGGTAGAGTGGCCAGTTCCTTTTCCCTTCCATTGCATATATTGCCGACTAGCTACAAATTACACTAGTCAGACTTCATATGCATACAAACAATATTGTTCTTCCTCTAACACATCGTCAAGTGAGATGTACAGCCTGATAACAGATGTACATATCAGCCAGAACCTCAGTCAGTGGTAGTATGTTGATGATATTGTTCATTATGTGTTGTGTTTTAGAGAATTTGCAGTCGCCCATTCAGGAAGTGTAATTAAGACTACTTTTAGAATTAAATCACATTAAAATACGTAATTTATAGAGACATTATACACACAAATATTACATACGTCATGACATCAAATCTAAGTATATCAATGTTTTCGTAATATGACTGTTCACCCTCATTCAATGGTCTGAAATCTGATTTAAATGCCAAACAACTTCACTGATATTTCAGGAACTTTGTAGTTACATTTTTACACTCCTCTAGCAGTACTGAACTTTCCACTGAGTCTATAAAATAATTCAAGACTGGAGATTGCTGGGTTTGCAGTGAAAGACCTATCCTTGGGTAGAACACTATGAATCAATGAACCCATTCTTACTAATATTACAACTTTTTATCGGCAGAAAGCCGCATGTAATTTCTATATCACACATGACTAGTGAATGACTGCGAGCCTGTAGTTAATTAGGAACTGAGACACTGCGCGGCGCCACCAGTACGATTTCGAGACCCATGCACGGTGCCTATAGCGCGGCATATACACTTCGGGTTTGATGTTCAGTGAATCATGTCAAAGCAAAACAGAGCTAAACGGTTGGAAATGAGTGCTCCAATAGAAGAATTTGATAGCGAGCACTTCGTTAGAAAATAAGAAAACGTATTTTATCAGAAAGAAGGAGAATTTTTTCTTTTGAAACACTTAAAATGTTGAATAACTCTTCTCGGGTTCTCAGCCAGGTGAGTTGGAGATTAGCTTCCAAGCTTTCGACGGCTAGCTCTGCCATCACGAAGAAGATGGCAGAGCTAGCCGTCGAAAGCTTGGAAGCTAATCTCCAACTCACCTGGCTGAGAACCCGAGAAGAGTTATTCTATATCAAACGCCGGGAAAGCCTCAAGTCATACACTTAAAATGTTTAACGTCACTCGTTGTAATGTGTAGAGACTCGTAAAAAAAAGTAGTCGGTGTAAATAATTTTTTCACTGTGATTTATTGTGTTATTGTAATTTTAACAATTTATTTATTTATTTATTTATTTATTTATTTATTTATTTATTTATTTATTTATAGATGTGTACATACATAGGCTGTGTCCAATTACAACGTTGACGTGTAAAACAAGTAGGCCTATTCATAATAAAATTTCTGTAATCTGGTATTACAGACGGTAATACGTGGAGACAAGAACAACCTACAAACATTTCTAAATGTACAAAAGTTGAAACTTCAGGGCTGAAATATATTTTTAATTGTGAATATTCAAATTTCAATCATTTCAATAAATTATCATATTATTTATTTCTGAACTCATTTTCACATTGATAAAATGTCTACTTATTTTAAAAAGTTCAATTTAAATATTAAAAACTCTGTAAATAGAAAATAACGAACATTGGTTTTTACTTTTGGGTAAAAAATATAACATTCTGAAACAAAAAGTAGGCCTATCAAGAATCTAGATGCGTTTTACTTATTGTGAGAATAATCTTCTGTTGCCCGTAAGATGGCTTAAAATAAATATTTTGTTATTAAATCAACGTGGCAGTATATTTTGTACTGAAAACTGTTCTCATCGTTCAATGCCTATAGGAATAAGCAGATGTAAACACACGAAACGGAGCGGGAAGACGAGTCAGCGCTCTCCGTTCCAAGCTACGTAGTATGATCCATTTGCATCTAGCTTGCACTCGAAGTAACCAAACGCAGGACTCTAGTGATAAATAACAATCAATTTACATTCGAGTATGAGTCAGCATATCGCAGTACTTTTACTGTAAAGCCCTGGTTTTCCTGAACCGACGCATGCGACGTACGAGATGCGAGGCCCACCTCGCACAAATCCGGACTATACGAGAGATAGTGAGTGATTTCTGTAACTGTGAGATGCGAGGTATGAGCACTTCGTAGCCATAGAAACCACTCACTATCTCTCTTGTAGTTCGGATTTGTGCGACGCGAACCTCGCACCTCTCATCTCGCATGCGTCGGTTCAGAAAAACCAAGGCTTTATTCTGTCGTTACTTGAAACATAACTTGTATTCATCCAGAAAATCTTGAATGCGTTGTAACTTTATTAATTCTAAAATATAAAGAAGATATGGTTGACATTATGAATTAAAATGTAAGAACATACCTTGGTGAATGGTATAACATGGTCCAGTTCTTGGTGTATCACCTGAACACACATAACACATTACGGTAAAGAATTAACAATTTTAGAGAACATAAATTTTCTGACTAGGTTCATCATCCACACCCTCTTACCTAGCATCTCGTTTTGTTTACCTTTCATTACCTCGAACACGGAACATGTACCTTCTCTCTATTCCTCTGCACAGAACGTCCTTGTACTCATCATCTTCCAATATATCAATTCCACGCTTCTGGAATTCCCTCCCTGACCATGTCGGACAATATCAAAATTCAAATTTAAATTAAAGAATCACATTCTAGTTCATGGAATTGCTTATTGAACACCTGTCAGGTTGCGCAACGTCTGCTTAACCCATGACATATAATAAATATTTTAACTATGTTGTTCTAAAATTGACAATTAATATATAAGTAGCATTTATTATTATTATTATTATTATTATTATTATTATTATTATTATTATTTTTATCACTTATCACTATCGTCATTGTTATTTCTGTTTTTCTTTCTTTTTTGTATTAGCTCGATGAGAGTTCTATAGCATTCTTTTGACCCTGTGACCCTCTATAGGACTTTAATTTAATTTGTATTACTTTCATCAGTGTGTGTATTTCATTTTTGTATTTATATGTGCGATCTGGAAGGATGGAAGGGAAGGTCTTATGGCCTTAATCCTGTCAGATTAAATAAATAAATAAAATAAACTTAGGAGAAAGATTGCACTAAAACGCTAAAGCCAATCTGCGTAAATTCAAGCTTATAAGATGCTTTAACTATCATAGATTCAGTGTGGAATAAATATTTTCCTGAAGAATAAAAAATATATATTTTTTTAAATTTTGGACATGAAATAAGCACTTCTATCCCATTGTGCGATCCAGAATTGTGCTCGGGCGTGGATTCGATTCCCGCTTGGACTGATTATCTGGTTGGGTTTTTTACGAGGTTTTACCCAGTCGTAAGGCGAATGTTAGGTAATCTATGGCGAATCCTCGGCGGCCTCTTGCTACCACCAATCCCATCGGTGCTGGTAGTTGATACAGTGTTGTTAAATAACAAAGTAAAAAAAAAACATGATAAACTTTTTTCGGAATGCATAAAACTATAATGCGAAATTGTTTGTCATAGTGGTGGCACTATTTATTTCTAACGTTGTTTCTCCGTCCCCTATCAACCTTCATCCTGGCGCCATTAGTAGAAATGTGATAATCACAGTTATTGTATGAACAATTTATAATAAATAGTGGACTTCTAAAGAGCTTCCTGAGTCTAGAGGTGGAAATGACAGAATGGTAATTGAAGAAGGCGTGTAACACCATGTGATGCGTCGGAACCCGTAAACTTTATTCTGTTAAGAGGGCAACACGAATTTGTTTTCCTTGCTTGAATGCAAGACTCGGAAGCTTTTTGTCGCCGTTGCGGCAGATACTTAGCGTGAGATGGTGTGGAATTGATCGGCCCGCGTATCCAAACGAACGAAGATGTCAGTAAATGGAACGGCTGCGAGATCAGCGAAGCAAATCAGTATCTCGGCCGGAGTAGTACAAAAAACGAAGCGAAACTAAAACCTGCAGACATTTCTTATTCGTCAGAACAAAGCGTTTCCAGCCAGCCAAGGAGCAACACTCTCAGCTAGTTCACACTGTGTGAAGTCCAGGAATTTACAGAACATTGGGCTCACAAAAGAAGGAAAAGGAGAAATTATAATAATGTAGTCCTTTCTGGGTTCATTGTCCGCCCGCGCACCTCCTGGTGCTTGGGAAGCGGAGACGCTCCACCACCGCGAAAACAACGCTGCTGGCTTGGAAATACGGCGGCAGTTTGGATCACTCTGTAGAGTGTCTTCCTCACCCCGTTCTTCTTCATTTTTCACCCTTTCTCCTAAGTTTTCAATTAGACAGGCATGTATGGGACGCTTGCCTTCAAATAACAAAAAGACATTCAAACCCGATACAGAATTCCAGTTCACGAATATTGCATAACCAATATAAAACCTGCCCCTTGACCAATGTATATACATACACCACGCTTGATAGAACACTTTTCGTATTTTGTTGATTTTCAGGAATTTTATTCCAGCCTAGGCCGATGAGTTTTAAACGGCGGTAATGTTTTCAGCATGACGTCATTTCGGGGAAGTAAACCTGGGAGAACCTTGTCGTCCATTTACGGCACAGAAAATCCTATCCTGAGAGAAGTGTTGCGAGCATCGTTATATAAAACATAGTTTTAATAACTTCAGCTGTTTAAAACATCGTTAAATAAAAGACTACTACTACTACTACTACCACTATTACTGCTGCTACTACTACTGCAACTACTACAATTACCACTACTATTATTATTACTACTATTACTACTACCACCACCACCACCACCACTACTACTACTACTACTACTACTACTACTGCTGCTGCTGCTGCTACTACTACTACTACTGATACTGCTACTACTACTACTACTACCACCACTATTACTGCTGCTACTACTACTGCAACTACTACAATTACCACTACTATTATTATTACTACTATTACTACTACTACCACCACCACCACTACTACTACTACTACTACTACTACTACTACTACTGCTGCTACTACTACTACTGCTACTGCTACTACTACTACTATTACTACCACTGCTACTACTGCTACTACTACTACTACTACTACCACCACCACCACTACTGCTGCTACTACTACTGCAACTACTACTATTACCGCCACCACTACTACTACGACCACCACCACTAATGCTACCAATACTGCTACTACTACTACTACTACTACTATTACTACTACTACAACCACCGCTACTACTGCAACTGCTACTATTAGACACTACTAATATTGCTACTACTACTACCACCACTACTGCTGCTACTACTACTACTACTACTACTGCTATTACCACTATTATTATTATTATTATTATTATTATTATTATTATTATTATTATCACTTAATTTTTCGAGCAAACTTCATGATAGCATGTCAGCTTTCTGCAGACGTTCTTGTACTTCAGGAATCCTCAAATTACGAAAAAAGGAATAAGCATTTTCAAGATTCTAATGCAATTACATGTAATAGAATACTTCTATCTTTCATATCAATTCTTTTAGTTGGTTATTTAACGACGCTGTATTAACTACTAGATTATTTAGCGTCAATGGAATTAGAGATAGTATTTGGCGAGATGAGACCAGATATTTGCCATAGATTTCCTGACACTGTCTTTCATTTGGGGAAAAACTAAGAGAAACCCAACTAGGTAATCAGACTTAAGCGGGGATCGAACGCACGCCCGAGCCCAACCTCGAATCAGCAGACAAACGCGCCAACCAATTGAGCCAGCTGGGTGGCTTATACCACTTGTTTTCAGTATTTATGATTTCTTACTAATTGCTCTTCGTTCCAAAATATTTAATAAAAACAAGTTTTGCTAAAAAAAAAGATACTAGCGCTTAGCCCCTTCGGAAATATAAGCCTTCAATTGTTTAGCGAATGTCACAAAATCTATGACGAATTCTAGCATTCATATCGCGAAATACAGTATCATTTCCCTATCACCATTTTCACCGACGCTAGATAAGCGTGCAGTAGATATGGCGTCTGTAAATAGATGATTAATAGAACAAAATAATCACGTGTTTAAATCTCCCGTCATACTGTATGTAATCAATTTAGACATCGGATGTTTAGGAATAAGCCTATTTTACTTTGGTATTGCTTTTTAAGTCTACGTTAACGGTATCTATCCATATGGGTCTATATTGACCCATAGATACAAGTTGAGGGTTAATGTTCGTATTTAAAAGCTTTTAATAAAATACGAATCATGAGAAATGAAGCATTCTGATGAAGTTTGATCTTGTCTTTTTTGCCGTTAACGCCTTTTTTGCTTTAATATGCACTTCTTTGCTCTTCTTTTTGCTTTTATAAGTACTTTTTTGCACTTTTTTCTTCATATGACTACTCACTCAACAATACTGCATTTATTTCTGCTTTGGAAACTAAGAAAATTGCAGTTCTTATAGTAGCCATAGATATGGAACACACTGTTGCAATGCAGCATCGTTGTTTTGCTTACTCCGGAATCGACCTTGTCCTTCTGACTCCAGCACTGTGTTGAGAACACGAAGTACGTAGTCAGTCAAGGATTGTCTTTGTGAAGGTACTGTTGTATGGTGAAAAATGCCAAAATTGAAAATATCCAAAGCTTCTTTATATCGTCGGAGGGTAGCAGAATTTCCTGCTTTCACTACTAATGCAACGATTATTATGTAGCCTGGATGGCACTGTTTCAGTATGCTCCAGTCACATCAGTTTACGTTGAGAGATCTTTTTCAGCATATAAACTGCTTTTATTCAATAAACGTGACAGAAGTTTGTGTGTTGATCTTGAAAAGTTGCTTGTTACTTATTGTAACTCAAATTATGGACGTGAAGAGTTGTGGATTCATAAGTACATGTGAAACAAGTCCATAGAACAGAGAAACTACTTTTCCAGTGCACTTTGTTAAGTTACTTATGGTCTCATGGATGTTTACTCTATGAATTATGAGTAATTCGATATCATTTCAATCCTTTCATTGCCCTATTTTTTGTTGTTTTAGAGCCTATTTAGGCGCCTAAAATACCATTTTTAGTGTCTTGACTTCCGATGTCTAGTAATCATGTATAGGCCTTGAAAATGACAATATTTATGTCCTATGCTCACCAAAATGTTTAACTAGATCACGGAACTGGATCCATTAAAAATTTGAAAATATACATTCAACTATGCAGTAAAAACTGTTTAAATATGCGCTAAAAGTTTAAATATATGCAGTGAAATACATTTTAGAGATTTATTTGGTTCCATAGTATGACGTAAATGAAAATAATTTAAAATAACAATCATTTTTTCTACATATGTATTAATTATTTATTTTAAATTGGTATATTTTTAACTTTCTAACTTTTTTCTAACTTCCTTTGCCTTTCGCGTAATTATTATGGCAGTAAACAACCAACGGTTTCTTTACTGTGAAACTTCTTCTCTTATCTGTCAGAATTAGTTTAAGTGCCGAGAACAATCTTCGACATCACATGTGACAAGAGACTTCATTATTGCATGTGTTTAACCCTCGCAACCTATCTGAGGTCTTTTTTTGCCCCCCATACGTTTTAGATACGCATGTAAGTTGGCAGAATGTAGTTCTATTCATTCAGTATTCTAGATGTGTTTCTATTATAGTCTCTAAATTAGTTTGTATATGTATTTGTTTTTTTACGTCATGTATTTGTAATTGAATTTCGAATATTTGGACTTGGGGTTACAAAAGACCACAGCTAGGTTGTGCGCTACTTCCCATTTTATTTCGTTTTGTTCATCTGAAATTATTTAATTTAAATTCTGCTATGATTCTGTACTAGCTCCAGGTGTTGTTACAATATGCAGCTGATACTTAAATCCATTGTTGTAACGAAAGTTTCTTCAATAACGTTCTGTATTGGATAGTTTCAGCCTATATAATCTAGAGTTTGTCACAAGGAATACCTGATTGTAGTAAGTTGTGTTTTGTGCTACACAATACAAGACATTATACGGTACCACGGTTATATGGATACTAATGTTTATATAATGGAAAGCATACATTTCGAAAAGGGTTACAGTGAATAGCAAGCCTTGTATGATATTGACGATTACTTTGGAGGCTGTAGTGATAAAAGCGATAACATAGTAGTGATAGAAAGGAAGGAGGATGAAATAGATGTGACGGAATTGGCTCACAGTAACACCTATAACAATGGAGATAAATACTTGAAATAATTATTTTCATCTGTATTATAACTGTATTACCTCAACATATAGTAAATAAAATTTAAGAAAACATTTCTTATATAAAAGTGTAAAGCAACATGACAATTACTACGTTTTCATGGAGTATTCAATTCGATCTGAATACGATTCGTACTGAATACGATCCCCGTTTTCATGCAATTTTCGATACGTATTGAAAACGATCTGAGTACGGAAGCTGAAGTTTCGAAAGTAGTTATGTTGGTTAACATGTCATCGACATAGTATCGTGTTGGTCATTCTGTAGGCATTAGCTATAAACAATGTTGCGTTTTCCAAATGTGGCGCATGAAAACTTAATATTCTGGCTGTTAATGAATAATGGTAATATTGACTTTTAGGAAAACACGAAATATTATGTTTTATAACACTCTTTTTCAACGTACATATTTTCCTCGCTGTTGGTAAAACAGCTGACACATCAAACAAATGACGATCGAGCATGCGCTTAGCGTGTTGAGATCGAATTGAATACGATCCCATCCCACTTTTTAGGTGTATCGACATTGAGACTCATAAATAATAATCCGTGGCGCTACAGCCCACGAAGGGCCAAGACCGACCAGCCGCCTGCTGGCCTCACGGCCACATGCCGAAGCAGAGGTGGACGATCATCCAATCAGAATGGAGGTATCGTGTGGTTAGCACGACGAGCCCCCCAGCCGTTATAGCTGGTTTGCGTAACCGGATTTCGCTACCTATCGTAGCTCCCCAAGTGCATCACGATGCTGGGTGGACACCGGTCCCATACACTGGCTGAAATTTCATGAGAAAACCTTGAGACTCATATCGAATGGAATCCCCATTTTCATGAAGATTTCAATACGGTAAGTGTATTCAGATCGATCTGAATACTCCATGAAAATGTAGTAAATAATATAAATACATATAATATAATTGTAATACATTATGTAACACATCATATATCATAATACATAAAATAATAAGAAGATAACAAAAATTTAATTAAAATTTAAAAAAAATTATCCGGAAGCAGAAAAGACCCCAGGTAGGTTGTACGTAATTTCGGGCCTGATAGGTTGCGAGGGTGAAATCTATTCGGTTTTGTTTCTATGAAATCAAAGCGCACTAGCTGTTGTCTCAGAAGTTTCATGACCTCAACAATACGTGACTTTATTGTCGCACGTTCTAAATAATTTCATTGTTGTACGAAATCAGATTAAAAATCTGAATGATATCTAAGCGACGCGTATTTTCATCCTGGCTCCTGAAATATTACACTTGCACGGCCAGTATGTACAGTAGTAGCAAAAAAACGGACCGACCATTGTAGCTCATTTCAGAGCCTTGTTCACTCCAGAGCACGATAGACTGTTAACTAAGACTTTCGTGTTTCGAATCCTGCCTGGGAAGGAAACTTTTTTTTGTTCCTTATTCAAATTTATTCCCAATACTTTTCGTTTGCTGGTAAAATTCATGTTCTGGGAATAATAAGATAATTAAGTAGTAAAATATCGCTGCAATCTTAAAAGTATTGGGAATAAGTTTGAATAAGGACCAAAAAAAATTTCCTTCCCAGGCAGGATTCGAACCACGAAAGTCTTACAATTAGTTACCAGTCTATCGTGCTCTGGATTGAACAAGGCTCTAAAATCAGCTACAAGGGTCGGTCCGGTTTTTTTTGCCACTACTGTACACAAAGTCATGTAAGGTTAAAGTCATATTAGAGTGGAAAACTAAAAACGATCCAACTTTACACAGTAGGAACAAGTATCCATTGTCCTCGCAGTAATTTCATGTCCTCAACAGTAATTAACTAATTATTGGTTTTAATTCTCTCATAACTTATATTTCTTAGAAACTATTTTTATTTTATCAGAAATAAATAATTTTATTTGAAATTGGATAATAAGTCGTGCAAAACAGGAAAAGATGTTAACCCTCCTGCTACCAAGGCGTGTAATAGAATTACCCCACTGACGATTTTTCAATATTATTTTCATTTTTCTCCATATTAATTTCTTAAATACCACGTATTTGTACGTTATATGTCTACTAATGTTTAGAAATATGAATAACACAAATAACACTAGTCAACAAATTTTAACTTTGAAAATTGTGCCGAAATGAAACATTGTTACTATCCACATATTTGCCATGCTGAATCCAAAAATGGAGCCCATTTTTCAGCTGCACCCTCAGATTTTCAGTTATTACGTTTATTACACTTCTGAAAAGTTCGATACTAACTAAGCAGTTCCACATTTTTAATATCTAATGCATAAACATAGTCTTTCACTATTATAGTGGTGTTAGTACTAAAAATAAAGTATCCTTTATGTTATAATGATGTAAATAGCTGTTTACATTTAAGTAGTGGAACACTTTTTTGTGTGTTTTTTAGTATTCTCTCTTTGTATGAACCAGCAGTAATCACTCATCATAGATGGATCCTATCTGTAAAATGTCTCGGTGAAAGCGTTCCCCTTGTTCGTCACTCACTGCATCCAATTTTTTAGGAAAAAATCTAAATGAGAATGCAGGAAGTGAATTTTGACAGACATCCTGTATCCAAAGTTCTTATAATTTTTAAACAGACTCTGAACTAGTCGTCATTATTTTCTTCCTTCTTGTTGCCGAGGAACCCATTCACAACAATTTTAAATTACTCCCATGTTGCAAGTTCGTTTGGAGTTCATTTTTCTAAAAATAATCGATCACGTATCATTTTTTTAACCTCAGGTCCAATGAATATTCCTTCTTTTAAATTTGCAGCTCTCAAGCCAGGGAATATTCTTCGTAGATATTTGAAACCTTCGCCTGTTGTGTCCATACTTTTCATAAAGTTCTTCATGAGCCCTAATTTAATGTGTAAAGGATGGAGATATATTTTTTGTGGGTCAACTAAAGGTTTAAATTTTACAATATGTTTCCCAGGAGTGAAATCTTCTCTTCTTGGCCATTCCTTGTTTATATAGTAATGTTGAGTATCTCCGCTGTCCCAAAGGCACAGAAAAAAGCATATTTAGTGAATCCACTCTGCATTCCATGTAGAAGATTTTAAGATCCCGCAAATATGCCAACAATGGTTTCATATTTTAATGTCTTCAAGAATACGACGCATGTTTTCGTATGTTTCTTTCATTGCTGCACTGTGTGCTACAGATGTATAGGAAAGTTTATTACGATTGTGTAACAAAACGGCTTCCAGATTAATTTTACAAGCATTTATAAGCCACTCTTCAGCATTATGTGTAATACCTAGTTTTAATCAGTCCATTTACATCGCTGCATGTACAAACTCCATTATCTGTAACTATGAAAAATTCTAATAGATCCTTATTTATGTTTCTAAATACTGAAACATTAGTATCTTTATCCAGCACCTTCCATTCCTGAAGACGAGATTCTAGAAGCTCAGTCAGCTGTTTAGTTAAGTACAAATCACGTACCAGATCGTTGAGTTCCACATATGTTATTAAATGTGGCTTTTCTTCTCTCTCTTCATCTGGAATGTAGACATCATCCCTTGATGTAGAGGGCTGCACATCATCAGATGACGTTATGTCAGATTCCGATTCTTCTTGCCATGTAGAAGGTGGAATGGGAACAGGTAAATTTTCTCCATGAGCTGACGGGAGATTAGGAAACTGAATGAGTCTCTTATTTTTTTTAAGAAAATCCAGTAACATTGGTTAAGCAGAAATAACAGTCATCTTCGTGGTTCTTTTGTTCACGCCATACCATTGGTTCGGAAAGTTTTTACAACTAGGCTTTTGCTTCTTCATTTCATTTCACACAGAACAGCTCACACTACTAATAAAACCTCTACACCCGAACTAAACAAAATACAGACTGACTGTCTCTGTTTTCATTACCAGGCAACCTGTAAGTGTATATTTTCTTTCAAGTATCAACAAACCATGATTCAGATGTGTCAAGTGAAGAGGGACTTGGTATATGTATACTAGGTATTGAAAAATGTGTATAAATTCTATATTTATAAAGCTAAATTTTTTAAATTTATTTCATATGTACCTTGTTAAATGGGAATACGTATGCATACATCGAAAATAAACGTAGGCTCCTGTGGCTTCCACCAGTTGCCTAAAGCGGCCGGTAATGGAATCCACAGTCTTCATGTAGGAAGTTGCGTGGGGTATTGGTGATAATCCCCCGAATCCGTGCTTCCAATTCTTTATTGTCTCTGGACGGATTGTGCCATTCCTTCCTTTCTCCATATGGCACCATCTCTGAACGAAAACAACGGAATTCCACACTTCATAGCGTACAGTTCGTTCGCGAACAAACAGGTGATCGACCATCTTTGCTATTGTTGCGGGAACCGCCCCTCACGGCCACCATCTATACTACGGACGCGCAAAAGTTCAAACTCTATTGAATGATTTACACGTACACAAAATTTTCATTATGGTTGCATCAATATTAAAAACTCCACAGCCAATTAATAATACTTAGTTACTTCCTGCAAGCACTGTATTTATGGCTATTCATAAAATACAACATTGTTGCAGTGCTCGGAAACCTGACGTGATGGAAAAAATCTGATTACATATTCGTAATCAGCGCATCAGACTTGGTAATAATCAGCATTCTGCTTGTCGGCAGAAAAATGCTGTTGACTAGTGTAATTATTCTACTTTAAGAAGTAATCCGAATTATTGAAGAGGGGTGATCTTGTTACCTCTCTTGGTAGTTTTTGTCATGTAAATTTCAGGATATGAAATTTAATTTGTAACTTAATTTTCAATATGTTTAGTTTGTCTGCTTCCAAATAATTATTTTATTTTGTGTTATTTATATCATTATTCATATTGTTGTTTATATTATCAGCATTAGGCCGGGTAGCTCAGTTGGCAGAGCAGCTGGCTACGGAGTGGAAGGACTGGAAGGTCCGGGGGTTCGATCCCGAGTGGTGGCGGAATTTTTTCTCGTTGCCAAACTTTCAGAACGTCCCCGAGGTTCACTCAGCCTCCTGTAAAATTGAGTACAGGGTCTTTCCCGGGGGTAAAAGGCGGTCAGAGAGTGGTGCCGACCACACCACCTCATTCTAGTGCCGAGGGAAATAATTTCTATTTCAAAATTACCCTTTAACAATTCCAAATAATAAATATAAATAATAAATATATACCCTGACCTCCAAAATATTCTCTCCAACCAGAATCAAGCATGGGACTCTACCTCCATGCCTCCCAAGTGCCTTCATGGCATGTGACGGGGATACCTACCTTATTATCATCATTGGTTCCAGTTTTTTTTTTTCAGTTTTCCTGTCTGTTATGATTATTCTAAAAGTAATTTTATTATTGGATTATTAGTAGAACGTTTTTCCAAGATGTTCATTGGTGTTCCAACATTTGAATTAAAAAAATAATAAATTAATAAAATCTAAAATTTATATTCTTAGATTTATATTTTTATTTATTTATTTATTTTTAGGATTTTAACGACTTTTTTTAGGATTCTATTTCATTATAAGCAAATGTCTTAGAGTTGTTCATGGTTGTATAGATCAGGGGTACTCAACCTTACGAATACTGCGGGCAAATATAAAAAAGTGCTCTTTTGGAAGGCCGCAGACATCCTCCAATATTAAATACAGTTTACATAAATGTCTTACTAATTAGTGATTACTGTAATTAATAACACAAGTCTGTTCAAATATTTGTTTTACTTTTAAGTTTGAAAATTTACTATCGGGCCGCAGTAAACATAGTGGCGGGTTGTGCACCTCTGGTGT
Source organism: Periplaneta americana (assembly GCF_040183065.1). Classification (NCBI taxonomy): domain Eukaryota; kingdom Metazoa; phylum Arthropoda; class Insecta; order Blattodea; family Blattidae; genus Periplaneta; species Periplaneta americana. Next base: position 87,847,876 of record NC_091126.1, on the reverse strand, counting down.
AGATGGTATTTGATTATTTAAATATCAACAGAGACCTTAAATGTTTTCCAATTTATTTTGTTGTACTGTGACATTCATTGCTTGTAAATTTGTTTTCTACCCTGTACAAACTACGTACAGTATATAGGATTGAAGAGTTTGCCTTGAAATGGAATGGATGCAAGTTCAATTACACAGATATGATTTCTCATAGTGTCAACAATAACATATTTTGAAGTTCACTATTTTTTATGTACGCTTTCAACGAAATGGCACGGGACTTTTAAATCACATTGTATTTTTAAAAAGAGGGAAATTATTTTACATTTTTGCATTTTCCGAAATCCATAGTCAATAATGCATACATTTATAAATAATGCAAATGCTTAACAAAGATTGGTATATGATTTTGATTGGGATAACTGTATTAGCCCCTTTGGTAGTACAGAGCGATCCAAAAGTCGCGCACATTTTAATAATACTTTCACATATATTTATAAAGATGAATTTATTACTTTTACTTACATCAGTTTCCACATGAGTTACATCATTTTTCACAACATATGCTGAAAATGGCAGCCCCGTTCAGTAATACATGTACGAACACTTTTTACCATGTTTGCGGCCACTTTTTTGAGCACGCGTACATTGATGTTGTTAATTTCCGTTGTTATGTTCCTCTTTAGTTTCTCCAGAGTGTGCGGCCTGTTTTTTTATACCCTTCCTTTAAGATAACTCCATAGAAAGAAATCTGGGGACGTCAAATCAGGGGAACGTGGGGTTCATAATCCTTGAGAAATGATATATTCACCAAATAACTCGCATAAAACTGCACGGTTTCATTAGATGTGTGACATGTGGCACTGTCTGCTGGAACCAACAATCACGTTCATCATTGTCAAGAAGCGCTGACCCACATTCCCTAAAACGGGCGATTAATCTCGTTATGGTCGAATTGTTAGGCACTGTCACATTCGGATAATTCGTACGAAAATTCGTCTACAACACGTGCATAAGAACGACTGAAAAAATAATGTTCAACAATGAAAACTCGTTGCTCTTGGGAAAACGGCGTGTTTGTCGAGCAATAAACAAAGGACTACTGCAAGCGTAGCAGTAGCAGTAGCAGTAGCAGCGAAGTACAAAACAATACAATATTTTTGGGTACACATAGTAAGGAAAATTATGATTATATATAGCTCAAGTTATCACAATATAGATATACCATTATTGGGAAATAATAATAATCCGTGGCGCTACAGCCCGTGAAGGGCCTAGACCGACCAGCCGGCTGCTGGCCTCACGCCCACATGCCGAAGCAGAGGTGGACGATCATCCAACAAGAATGGAGGTATCGTGTGGTTAGCACGATGATCCTCCCAGCCGTTATACCTGGCATTCGCAACTGGATTTCGCTACCTATCGTAGCTCCCAAAGTGCATCACGATGCTGGGTGGGCACCGGTCCCATACACTGGCCGAAATTTCATGGGAAAATTCCTTCCCCCATGAGGACTCGAACAAGCTCGCATTCCGTAATGCGAGTCCTAGGCAAGATGCCTTAGACCACGACGCCACGGCGCGGGACATTATTGGGAAATATGAAAACAAAAAGAGAAAATAAGTTAAATATCACTAGAACATAAAAAAAATGTGAATACGTGGAAACATGCAATACAACACTTCTCATAATAGTAAGTTAGTTTGGCAACTCGTCATAATATCATTTTCTAACTTGGATTTGAAAGATTTCAATGTTCGGCAGCTCTTGTTCAGGCGGCAGAAAGTTCCAGTGACGAGAGGTAGCAACAGTGAAAGATGAGGAATACAGAGATGATGCGCGAAGTGGAATTTCTAGCGTGCTATCACGTTGTGATCGAGTATTAATATTATGATAGCGAGAGAGAGAGTATGAAAACGGGCGAATAAATAAGAGGAGGATGAAGTGTGCATAATTCGATATGAGAGAGAAAGCGAGTGCAGATTTCTCATCTCATGTAACCTAATCCATGATAACTTCTCGAAAGAAGGTGATATATGATCATGTTATCGAACATTACAAATGAAGTTGACGCACGCGTTATGAACACGCTGTAGTTTCTGAGCGGAATCAATCCTGAGATATCTGAACAAAACGTCGCAATAATCGAAGTGAGGTAGAATGAGTGTCTGTATCAGCGTCTGTTTTAATTTAGATGAATAATGATACAATCTTTTTAGTGAATGGAGAATAGATAATGCCTTCTTACATGTATATTTAATATGTGTATCCCAATTGAGAATAGATTCGAAATGCACTCCGAGATTTTTTTACGGTAGAGCTAAACGGGATGATTGAGCTAAACGGGATATTGATGAATTGTGAGCAAGATACCGACTCAACTTCTTACGCAGAATAAAGAGGACAGTAAGATGGCCATTTAAATAAATCACTTTCGCAGACTATACAATTCGAGGAATGTAATTGTCTGCAGAAGTCCACATCCAATTTAGCGGACACCATCTTTATTTTCCTTCACTGCCTTCATCGACATTTTCCAAACAATGGGCTCTTACGTACGAACCACCTCTACAACATAACATACAGGCAGTTCCTATGCAAACTGGTCACACCCCAGCCTCTACCTAACAAAATCTGTTGACGGTCGGAGAGTGGTCACAAGCCGGCGTACGGAGAGGTCCGTACACGCTTCTCTACGCAGACCATCCCACTCCCTCCAGCGCTTAGCTTCCTTGGGCGGGCGCTCCACATTACCGATATGCAGAGTGAATCGCAAGTAATGCCATTTATTTCAGTGGGTTATTCTGTGAGATATTTTAACCAAAGAAGTTTAATATAATTTTGCTCGTTTTTTGCTTCCTTTTCGAGATATAATTTTTATATGAAACTTTTCATGACGTATTTTGGGAAAGCTACTGATTTAATTTCCAATATGCTCAATCAGTTTAAGAAACCAGTGTCTTTTGGTAAGTGATTGAAAGAATTTTAGTTTTGTCCTTTAAATGTGATGAAATTTGATGCGAACAAATGTTATTTTTCGTTCTGCAAAGGAATTTCACAATGTTACATTTGTTCGGATCAAATTTCTGCACATTTAAAGGCCGAAACTAAAATTTATTGTTTCAGTTATTTATTATCATAAAACACTAAAGGTATCCCCGTAACATGCCATGAAGGCACTTGGGGGGCATGGAGGTAGAGCCCCATGCTTTCCATGACCTCGGCACTAGAATGAGGTGGTGTGGTCGGCACCACGCTCTGACCGCCTTTTACCCCCGGGAAAGACCCGGTACTCAATTTTATAGGAGGCTGAGTGAACCTCGGGGCCGTTCTGAAAGTTTGGTAACGAAAAAAAAATCCTGTCACCACCTGGGATCGAACCCCGGACCTTCCAGTCCGTAGCCAGCTGCTCTACCAACTGAGCTACCCGGCCGCCCATCATAAAACACTGCTCTCTTAAATTAACTGAACATATTGAGAATGAAATCAAAGGCTTTCACAAACACGCTAAGAAATAGTTAATATAAAACAACTTTTATCTCGAAAAGTAAGTAAAAACGAGGAAAATTGTGTTAAATTTTTTGTTTGAAATATCTCAAAGAATAACCCCCTGAAATTAATGACATTACTTTCGGTTCATTCTGTATACGCTAACGGAACTAGACTACCTGGGCCCGGTCTGCATAGGAACACTCTGTACGTTATAAAACTACTGACACAAGTAATATAACACAATTCGCTGGAAAACTTGTAATAAAGCTTTAAAATTTTACGGTTCATCGACTAACAGGCAAACATTGAGATGGGGCAGATAAACAAGTTATTTTCTTTCTTCCACCATATTAATGATGTCAAAAGAAGTGCTTTACAAATTTTGGCCACTCGACCGCAATTACGAGGGCGTCCAGAAAGTGATTTTCCGTGGGCCGTTTACAGGATAAAATCACATTTCCGTGGAAAGATTTATTGAAACAGATGCAGGAATTGTTACGCTATTTGTCAACATATCCCCCACTGAAATTGAGAGATTTGTCATACCATGGCATCAGTTTCTGTATACTTGTGTCGTAGAAGTCAGCCGCCTGGGATTGGAACCAGTGTTTGATAGCCGTCTGCACCTGTCTTTCGATCCCATGATATGACAAATGTCTCGATTCCGGTGGGTAATATGTTGAAAAATAGCTCAATTGCTGTGTCTATTCCAATAAATTTTTTCAATGAAATTGTGTTTTCTTTCTGTTAACGGCCACTGGCGAACTTATTTTTTTACTGCTCTTGTAATTTCGGTCGAGTGGCCAAAATTTGTATAAGCTCTTTTTTCACATTGTTAACGTGGTGAAAGAAAAAAATAACTTTTTTATCTGCCCCCATCAGAATGTTTGCTTGTAAGTAGTTCTTTCCTCCAAGCTCTTGATAGTCTAATGCTTTACATGCTTGGCATTTTATTCAGGATGCTCAGGTTCAAAATCATCTGGGTACATTTTTAGTCGGTTATTTCACGACGCTGTATCAGCTATAGCCTAAGTTACCTATGTTCTTTGAAATTAGTGATAGATGGTGTTTGGCGAGATGAGGGCGAGGATTCGCGTGTGATTGCCTGATATTCGTCTTACAGTTGGGGAAAACTTAGCTATAGAACCCAACCAGGAATCGAACCCACGCCCAGGCGCTCCTCTGGATCAGCAGGCGAACGCGTTACCACCTGAGCTAGCTGATGGCTTTGGTTGTTCTAAAATACTGTTTTGAATAAACTGGTTTGATACTTAACGCTTGATATTAAAAAAAAGACCTACTGTGTACCCAAGACGACTATCTCTCGTTGCCACAAAATCCAGACACCATGCTAGTGGCGCTTCTAGCGGCTTGACTTTTCAATATAAGCGCAATTCAAATTGTCAACTAAAACTGAAGGTGCACAAAGTCGTCTTTGAAGTGGAAAAGGGAACTTTCGTGGTCAGGGTAATAGATTTCAGTCTTTCGCCATTGAATAAATAAATATTTTAGTGGAAAGCAGGGTTAAAAAACGTAATTTTTGAACACAGAATTTACTCCTTATTACTACTGTTTTCAGTACACACCAATGCAATCAAAACAAATAAAATTTATATGAGAAAGAATCAACACAAATCACTCTCAACTTTCTTTATAATTTTCTGAAGTTAGTCATGTACTTTTATTTTGTTTTTGCTTTTGGATTTTATGGATATTTTTGTGTTCTTTCACAATTTGCCTTCTTTACATGAGTTTTGGTTAATACAGTAATAAATTTTTCAATATACATAATCATACAATCTGAACAAATAACATTTATATTAGAAGGAATTTATTGTAAACTGTTTCAATTTTGCTTTCATATTTTTCCAGATCTCACTTAAACAATCAGTAAACTTTAAGTGAAATGATTTTAATAGAGCATTGTATATCACAATAGCATTAGAGTTTGGGATTCGCATATTTTCAGTACTGTACTCCTTTAAAAAGATGTGAATGTTGTGTGCTTATAGCATTTAACACCTATTTATTAAAGTGTTACGGCATGCATCAAGTAGCAGCATTTAGCACAACCACCCGACGACATACAAATCAGCACATTCTTTTATTTGATCACTCACAATTTAAATTAACTCAGAATTATCCTCGCTGATACAGGTTTCCACACCAAATTGGTGTAGTGCACCATTTAATTCTTATCTTAAGAGCAAAAAATCAACTGCATGACATGAATAGTTACTTTCTTCTGAAGGGCTTAATAATTGATTGGTCATAACTGACTTCAAATTATACTTAAATTTACAACTGTCAATGGTCATGTTATTACCACTCATACCTCGTATTAAGGAAAATAAATTTTCAATACAATCTTGAGTATGCCTTTTTGTTAACAAATAGGCTACTCAAAACTGTATTCTTAATTTTCTGATAACACATCTCATAAATGTTAAACTGCAGAAATATTTATAAAAGCAATATTTCTCAAATATTTGGGCACTGAATCAAGAAAGTCGAAATGTTTTCTGCCATTTTCAGAGCATAATTAAATTCGTTAGCACAATAATTACAGGAAGAAATTAAAATATCAAATTACGTACTTATCTATTGTATCAATTAAATTTGTAGTTAATAGAGCAGCAAAAGGCAACGAGTTGAAGCTTACATGAGTCTTTATACCACTGCTGACACTTTGGCTGGACGCGAGTCGCAATGCAAACGCGCATTGGGGTAGTAGGTGGAATTTGATGCATTTCTTATTTACTGTGATTTGGGTGCTAGAAGTGGTTGCGTCTTTTTGTCATTGTTACGAAAATTAGTGACATAATTCCTCGAGCAAGTAGTATCTTCAATAACCAAATTTTATTATATATCTTAAAATTGTCTTAATTATTTTATTAAATGAGGCACACATGGGGAAAAATACTCTTTTACACTACTATGAATTCAATAAATGATTTTTGCTCATTAACATCAAATAATGATCTCTTCCTAAGGTTATTTGAACACTGATCACATACTACCACTTTTGATATTAACCCTGTTTTCATTACTTTTGTAATATATTCGGATACATTTTTTGAAAACATTAGCTGTCATTGCATCTTTGCTTACAAAATATTATATTACTTTAAAATTAAACTTCAGGCGCCTCAGCAAAATTACTAATGCCTAATTTGCATGCTTAAGTGAGTTAAACGTATCATAAGAGTTCTTTCCTTATTCTTTCTAAAATCAAAATGAACTTTTACATGAGATTTTGCGTTGTAGGAAATGTTTTCTTTCGGTAACGTCTCATGTAAAACAAATTGACACTGTACGATCATATTGTTGTAATTTGTGTCTTAACTTTCAGTAGAAGAAATACAGGGTTGACTTCTAAGATTCTTTAGCCATTCCGAAGTGATGTCACTGAAAGGAGGCAAAACAACATCTGTAAAATTCCGTGACATTTGATAGAACAATAATAGATTGCCAAAGGGACTGTTTTTGTCATGTTTAGTGTATCATCGGCCTTTCGTAATTATAAATAGGTTCTGAGTTTTTTTTTGCAATTTACCTTGTTTCAGTTTCTGAATTTCACTCAATCATTTCATTGCATCTCTCTTTCGATCATTGTTTCTCTCGTTCCTTCACTCCATCACTCGTTCCTTCACTGCATCCCTCGTTCCTTCACTGCATCCCTCGTTCCTTCACTGCATCCCTCGTTCATTAATTGCATCTCTCGTTCCTTCACTGCATCCCTCTTTCATTTTTGCATCCTTTGTTCGTTAGTTGCATCTCTCGTTTCTTCATTGTATCTCTCGTTCCTTCACTACATTCCTCGTTCTTTCATTGCAGCCCTCATTCATTAACTTTAGCTTTTGTTCCTTCAATGCATCTCTCGTTCCTTCATTGTATATCTCGTTCCTTTACTGGATCCCTCGTTCATTAATTGCATCCCACGTTCATCAATTGCACCTCTTACCTTCATTGCAACTCTCGTTCCTTCACTGTATCGCTCGTTTCTTCACTCCATCTCTCAATCATTAATTGAATCTCTCGTTCCTTCACTGCGTCTGTCGTTCCTTCACTGCGTCGCTCGTTTCTTCACTGCGTCTGTCGTTCCTTCACTGCATCTCTCGTTTCTTCACTGCGTCTCGTTCCTTCACTGCGTCTCGTTCCTTCACTGCGTCTCGTTCCTTCACTGCTTCTCTCGTTCCTTCACTGCATCGCTCGTTCCTTCACTGCGTCTCTCGTTCATTCACTGCATCTCTCGTTCCTTCACTGCGTCGCTCATTCCTTCACTGCGTCTCTCGTTCCTTCACTGCGTCTCTCGTTCCTTCACTGCGTCTCGTTCCTTCACTGCGTCTCTCGTTCCTTCACTCCGTCTCGTTTCTTCACTGCGTCTCGTTCCTTCACTGCGTCTCTCGTTGCTTCACTGCGTCTCGTTCCTTCACTGCGTCTCTCGTTCCTTCACTGCGTCTCTCGTTCCTTCACTGCGTCTCGTTCCTTCACTGCGTCTCTCGTTCATTAACTGCGTCTCGTCCCTTCACTGTGTCTCTCGTTTCTTCACTGCGTCTCTCGTTCCTTCACTGCGTCTCGTTCCTTCACTGCGTCTCTCGTTCCTTCACTGCATCGCTCGTTCCTTCACTGCGTCTCGTTCCTTCACTGCCTCTCTCGTTCATTCACTGCGTCTCTCGTTTCTTCACTGCGTCTCTCGTTCCTTCACTGCGTCTCTCGTTCCTTCACTGCGTCTCTCGTTCCTTCACTGCGTCTCTCGTTCCTTCACTGCGCCTCTCGTTCCTTAATTGCATCACTCATTCATAAATTGCATAATATCTGATTCATTCACTGTATTGCTCGTACCTTCACTGCATCGCTCGTTCCTTTACTGCATCGCTCGTTCCTCATTGCATATCTCGTTCGTTCATTAATTGCATCCCACGTTCATCAATTGCATTTCTTTCTTTCATTGCATCTCTCGTTCCTTCACTGCGTCTCTCGTTTCTTCACTGCGTCTCTCGTTCCTTCACTGCGTCTCCCGTTCCTTCACTGCGTCTCCCGTTCCTTCACTGCGTCTCTCGTTCCTTCACTGCGTCTCTCGTTCCTTAATTGCATCACTCATTCATAAATTGCATAATATCTGATTCATTCACTGCATTGCTCGTGCCTTCACTGCATCGCTCGTTCCTTCATTACATATCTCGTTCGTTCATTAATTGCATCCCACGTTCATTAATTGCATCCCACGTTCATCAATTGCATTTTCTTTCCTTCATTGCATCTCTCGTTCCTTCACTGCATCGCTCGTTCCTTCATTGCATATCTCGTTCGTTCATTAATTGCATCCCACGTTCATTAATTGCATCCCACGTTCATCAATTGCATTTCTTTCCTTAATTGCATCTCTTGTTCCTTCACTGCATCTCTCGTTCCTTCATTGCATCCGTCATTCATTAATTGAATCTCTCGTTCGTGTATTACACGTTCCTTCATTGCATCCTTCGTTCATAAATTGCATCTCTCATTCATTCACTCCATCGCTTGTTCCTTAATTGCATCCCACGTTCATCAATTGCATCTCTTTCTTTCATTGCATCGCTCGTTCCTTCACTGCATCTCTCGTTGATTAATTGCATCTCACGTTCATTAATTGCATCACTCGTTCATAAATTGCATATCTCATTCATTCACTGCATTGCTCGTACCTTCACTGCATCGCTCGTTCCTTTACTGCATCGCTCGTTCCTTCATTGCATCTCTCGTTCGTTCATTATTGCATCCCTCGTTCATTAATTGCATTCCACGTTCATCAATTGCATTTCTTTCCTTCATTGCATCTCTCGTTCCTTCACTCCATCGCTCGTTCCTTCATTGCATCCGTCATTTATTAATTGAATCTCTCGTTCGTGCATTACACATTCCTTCATTGCATCCCTCGTTCATGAATTGCATCTCTCATTCTTTCACTGCATCACTCGTTCCTTCACTACATCGCTCGTTCCTTAATTGCATCCCACGTTCATCAATTGCATCTCTTTCTTTCATTGCATCTCTCGTTCCTTCACTGCATCGTTGCATCGCTCGTTCCTTCACTGCATCACTTGTTCATTAATTGCATCTCTTTTCTTCACTATATCTCCCGTACATTAATTGCACCTCTCGTTCCTTCACTGTACTTTCCGTTCATTGATTGCAACTCTCGTTTCAGCATACTATCTTCCGTTTCTTCATCCGTCTCTCATTATACCAAGTACTGTCTGAGTAATACAGAGTGTCTATAAAGTCCCAGTATATTTTTGACTTCTAGTTGAGCGATGGCATTTAATTTATAGGTACCACAATGTATACAGTAGAATAACGGATTGCAGTTGTTGCCGGGCATTTGAGAGGTCAAACGTACCTGCAGGTGAGGGCGGCCTTTGAAAGAAGAATTAGGAAACCAGCCCCAACGCAACAGAATATCCAAATGCTGGTGAACAAATTTATGCGCACGGGGTCCGTAGCAGATGAACGGCGGTAAGGTCGGCCATCAACATCCCAAGAGAGAGTGGAAGCTATCCGCGAAGCCATCGAGCGTAGCCCACGTGCATCCACTCTCGTCTAAGCCGTGAACTAGCGATACCACGTGCGACAGTGTGGAAAGTGTTACATTTCACATTGAAAAAGAAGGCTTACCGTATCCAGATGCTACACAAACTGGAAGCAGAGGATTATGCTGCAAGAAGGACAATGTGTTACGACCTCTGTGAGGCTGCAGAGCGAGATCATTTAATGGACAACATTCTCTTCAGCGATGAGGCTACGTTTCACATCTGTGGGATGGTAAACCGCCACAATTGTCGCATATGGGATAATGAGCGACCCGATGAAATCTTTGAATGGCAAAGGGACACACCAAAGGTCAATGCGTGGGTGGGTATCACCAAGCAAAAAGTGTATGGGCCATTCATGTTTCGTGAAAACACTGTAACTGGAGGTATGTATCTCGACATGCTGGAACAGTTCCTGGAACCTTAGTTAAAACAAGACGGTATCCTTGGTACAGTGGTATACCAACAAGACGGTGTACCACCCAACTTTGCTCTAAAAGTTCGAGAATACCTGAACAGAACATTTCCAAACAGGTGGATTGGACGAGCATCACCTCGCTTGTGGGCAGCCCGTTCACCTGATCTTACCCCAATGGACTTTTTTTCTGTGGGGTTTCGTCAAAGGCAATGTCTACAGAACGAAAGTTCAGAATTTGGCAGTTTTGATACAACGGATAAGAGAGACATGTGCTATGATCAATGTGGCTATGTTACACAAGGTATTCAGGGCTACCGTGCCCCGTTGGGAATCATGTTTTGAAATGGACGGTGGCCACGTGGAACGGGAGTAACCTTGTCTATGCTGCAACATACTTTATGTTGTAATTAAATCACTATTTCCCAACAATATACTGGAACTTTATAGACACCCTGTATATCTCTCGCCCCGAAAGGGGAAAATTTGGCTACCGGCCGGGCACTTTCCCAGACGCTGGGCACAGCCGAAACTGCGCAGTATCGGTGAATCGACAAGCCTGATAACTTCATCATAATGCATTAAAATTACCATTACCAGCACCACTGCTACATTTGCCACTGTCACATCTCTTACCTCCTTTTTCTCCATCACTACCACCACAACTAGCACCATCATCAAGGACTTCTTCTCTCATTCTTTTCTCGTCCCAGAAATTATGTATCAAAACAAAGTGAACAATTTTGACTGGGAACCTTCAATATTGTAAAAGATAAAGCCTATTTAGATCCAGGTAATTTACGATTCGTTCGGTAGTAAGTGGTTTCTTTACGTGGTTTCGTTGTTGAGGTAAATCTGAAAATCGCTATAAAACACGGCTGCACCATGTCGAGGAATCCTGCGAGATGCGGTGCATCGAGGATATCATTAATTCCTAACTGCCGAGTGGCGGAAATTGAAGAAATGTTGCAACAGGCTGGACTGGACTGGGCTGGGGACTGTAATTATTTTAACACTCTTTCCGTGAACCGAACCAGAACAAAGACTGGATGAAATCTCGCAGGTAGTCTGCCGGTCCGACAACACGCTTCGCCCCTCGGGCAGCCCCCCGAGTGTCAAACGCAGACTACACAACTTTTTCCTCTCCTCCACGCCGGTCAGGTTAAGGAGATGCTGTAAGTCAATAGAGCATCCTGTGCGAGATTTTGTATCTTCAGTTTACATAGGAACGACAGCTCCGTGACGCACGTAACATACCACACGTGGGTTGCACGTCTCTGCACGAAGCATTCGTAAAATCCATTCAGCATCTGATAATCCAGTTCTTGGCATAACCTGCCGCTGCATTGACGTTTTACAGATATTGGTAGATTAATTTTAACAGTAAAGAACAATATGCACGCTACTCATTGCAAATAGAACGCGTTGTAAATTAAGCTGTTGCAATTATTTCAAGTGTGAACTTTGATTATGATTATTTTATATCAGTGGTTTCCAACATTTTGTGACACATACACCTTAAAGCTTGTATTTCATTTGGCGGACACCCAAAATATATTATATATTTTAGGTTGGCAATCATGCTATCCTCATTGAGCAGTTGCGTAATGTAATGAATTAAACATTCTTAATAAATCGACAGCGTTATTAAATTGCAGTTTTACCTTTTAAATATAATTTAGAGATGTATAGGTACAAAGTTATTTTAAGGTATATTATGATTTTACTGTGAAAAATGAAACCAGTTTTTTTAGACTTACCATGATGTAATCAGTGGGATGGATGATGTTTTTGCTGTGAAAAATGAAACCAATTTTCTAGGCTTACCATGAGGTTATGAGTGGGATGGGTGATGTTTTTGCTGTGAAGAATTAAACCAGTTTCTTAGAATTACCATAAGGCTATCAGTGGGATAGCTTCTTAGACTTAGCATAAGGTTATCAGTGGGGTGGTTGATATTTTTGCTATGACAAACCAGTTTCTTGACTTGCTCTAAGGCTATCACTGGAATGGTTGATATCATTACTGTACAAAATTAAACCAGTTTCTTAGACTTACCATAAGGTATCACTTCCACTCTCTATAGGCTCTACTGCTGGCTGTATGTTATGAATATGACATTAGAAGTAGCAAGTGATGAAACTGGAGTTAACATTCATGCAGCTGAAGATTATTATGGATTTTGTCTTGAGATAGGGCCTATGTCAGGGATGCAAAACTGTGCTACAATTGTGGCAGACGTCACAAGCCGGAACACAACTCATCCCTTCCTTTCAACCCTCATATCATTGGACATGGAAGGGGAAGAAGATATATTTATTCAGTGTGCTTACGAAATGTCACAGATATGTCATTGAAGGTCGAGGATTGTGGACGACGGAACAAACTCTTTCCTCAGCTTCCACTCCTCTTTTCCCCAGTTCTGCATCCTTGGCCTATGTTATGTAATAAATAGATATCGGAAGTTAAGGCACTAAAAATGGTATTTTGGCCGCCTAAAAAGGCTATAAAAACAACAAAAATAGGGCAATAAAAGGCATTGAAATTATATTGAATCACTCATAATTCATAAAGTAAACATCTATTAAACCATAAGTAACTTAACAAAGTGCACTGGAAAAGTAGTTTCCCTGTTCTAAAGACTTGTTTCACATGTACTTATGAATCCACAACTTCACTTTCATAATTTGAGTTACAATTAACAAGCAAATTTTCAAGATTAACACACAAACTTCTGTCATGTTTTGAACAAAATCAGTTTATACGCTGAAAAAGATCTCTCAACGTAAACTGATGTGACTGGAGCATACCTAAACAGTGCCATCCAGGCTACATAATAATCGTTCCATTAGTAGTGAAAGCAGGAAATTCTGCTACCCTCCGACGATATAAAGAAGCTTTGGATGTTTTCAATTTTTTTAATTTTTCACCACAAAACAGTACCATCACAAAGACTATCCTAGACTGACTGTGTACTTCGTGTTTTCAACACAGTGCTGGAGTCAGAAGGACAAGGTCGATTCCGGAGTAAGCAAAACAACGACGCTGTGCCCAATATATATGGCTACTATAAGAACTGAAATTTTCTTAGTTGCCAACGCAGAAATGAATGCAGTATTGTTGAGTGAGTAGTCTTATAAAGAAAAAGGCAAAAAAGTTCATATAAAAACAAAAAAGGGCAAATAAGTACAAATTAAAGCAGGCCTGCACAAACGGCGCATTGGGCGTGGCCGCTCCTTCGGAGCGGGAGAGTCGGCTAACAGCTCGCCGGAAAGATACGTCAAAATGACGTAAGCGTGATATAGGTAGAGGATAGTTCACGCAGCTATCTGGTGTAGTGTGTTTTATCAGTAGCTATTTCACTTTGCCTATCTACGGCTACATAATGGAGGAATCTAAAAGACGGAAAAATGCTCATCAGGCAAATTCTTTCAATATTGCATGGGGAAATGCTTATTTTTTTCACAGCAGTTGGAGTCAATACTTACTTGCCACAAATTTTGAAAGAAAGGGGAAAACTTAATATAATGCGTCATTACCAGTCCACACAGAGAGATATGATGGTTTTGTTGCTGAAGATCGCAGTAAAAAGGTTCAGGAGTTGAAAGTTGCATTATTACATGAGGTGGGGTACGTTAGAATTTATTAATCTTCAATAATTTAAATATCTGTCTTCAGGGAAAAAGCCAGCTCATTGTTGATTTATTGAATAAATTACGGGATTTCAGTCGTAAACTTACACTTTTCGTAAGTCAGTTTCGGGAAGGTAATATGGCTCACTTTCCAACGATAGAAACTGCTCATGATGAAGCCATGTTAAACGATTATGTGCAAATATTAATTGAAATTCAAAATTAATTTAATTCTAGGTTCCAAGATCTTGTCTTAATTCGAAAGAAGTTTAAAGTTATCATAATAAATTCCTTCAACACCAGTTGAAACAGTGTCATACAATTTACAGGTCGGCCTGGTTGGCGCAGTTGGTATAGCGCTAGCCTTCTATGCCCGAGGTTGCGGGTTCGATTCCGGGCCAAGTCGATGATATTTAAGTGTGCTCAAATGCGACAGGCTCATGTCGGTAGATTTACTGGCATGTAAAAGAACTTGTGCGGGACAAAATTCCGGCACGCGGGCGACGCTGATATAACGTCGGCAGTTGCGAGCGTCGTTAAATAAAACATAACATTTAACATTTAACGATTTACAGCTGGAAGTTATTGATCTTCAATTGGACCTATGGACTAAAGACCGTTTGAATAATACTACTAGCCTGGTTGAGTTTTACAAGACTAAACCTCAGCAATAATATCCACGACTACACAAGCTGGTTGTGAAAATGATTGCCATGTTTGGCTCAAAATTTATAAATGTGAGCAACTGTTTTCTACAATCAACTTTAATACAGGCAGGCATCGAATGTAACTGATGTTTCATTACGAGCAGTTATGTTTCTTTCAGCTGCCACCAGCATAAAACCCCGTTTTCATGTACTCATAAATATAACAAAATGATAGTGTGTATTTAAGAAGCTATAGAGTTTATATTATTTTTGTAAAATAAATATTTATTTATTATTTAAAAATAAACCACACATGTTAGGTCAATAATACAGTGTTCATAGATTTGATAAAATACATTAAAGGTGATATTTTACAGTTGTATGGACACTAATAAATACAATAAGATTGTTAAAGATATAGTCAGACATGTTTCGGAGATGCTTCTCCATCTTCAGTGATTATTTACCACGACGGGTGGTTCAGGTGATCGAACCGTGTTGTTGCTTGGCTTAAAGGAGTTAAAATTACGGTAGTTGCAGGGAGGTAATCGAGCTCATTGCTACGCTCCTTCCGTACGCTAAGGGACGTGACGTCTTGTGGCCATGTAATCCGTGGCGCTACAGCCCTTGAAGGGCCTAGACCAGGCATGTCAATTGATGCCCACAGGAGCAAGCGCGCGCTTTAGAACCCAGGAGAGCCTGAGCGCTTTACTTTTTTTATTGGGTTATTTTACGACGCTGTATCAACATCTATGGTTATTTAGCGTCTGAATGATATGAAAGTGATAATGCCGGTGAAATGAGTCCGGGGTCCAGCACCGAAAGTTACCCAGCATTTGCTCGTATTGGGTTGAGGGAAAACCCCGGAAAAAACCTCAACCAGGTAACTTGCCCCAACCGGGATGAGCGCTTTACAGTGGAAAGGAAAGAGAGAGACGAATGAGGTGGTATATGCCGCTTGGTCGAGCTATATTCAGGGGTGGCCAGCACTGATTCAATAGATAAAGGGATAGAATTTATTAAAACTGTATCCATGTTAATTTTTAGATTTGCCTGAGAAGTATAAGTGCATTATAAGAATGTAAGTTTTAATTTTAATGCTCATTTTTCAAAAGTTTGATTTTTTTGTTCAAAAGAAATATTTTCTCATCTTTTCGTATAAAAAAAAGTGAAATTTTCAGGTATAGGCCTATTTATTTAGTAGCCTTACAGAATGTTTTCGTAAATCTAAGATACCGTATATACCTATTACTGAAGATAGTGTATTGAAAATTTTGAAAATATTCGCATGGAAATTGTTTGTAAGGAAATGAATTAACAAAGCAACTACTGTTACATCATAAGCAATAGATACGTGCCCATGTGTTGTAAAAATGTCAGCTCTATAGCTTCAGCAGATTTCGAGAAAATAATTTAATATTCTGATGATAGGAAGTTGCTCACAAATATCACCTTAAAAACATAATGCGATAAGAGTTTTGTTATGTAATATTAGTTACACTTAAAATAGATACAGTAACTAGGTAACTTTGCTTTGTACTGTAATATTGTTTTGATTAGTTTATTGATTACTTTTGTAAGGCTAAAGATACCATCAATATAATTTCCAACTTATCATGTCATACTCAATCTCTTCCTTTGGAATATCACTTTCTTTATGAATGATTTGTTTCATCCACTTAATTCACTATAATATTATACTACTATGGAATTTCAGTGAATATTCCTTCTTAACTCTCTATTATGTTATTAAGATTTAAAAAATAAGTGCAATATTAAGAAATCAGTGTTAGTACTTTTGTTTTACAGACAATATAGATAATATTAAACAGAAAGAAGCCATATAAAAATAACGACATAAAATTTCACGTTCCCTTTGTAGTTTGTGCACCACTGTTTTCTTAATCCAACAGGTTGCTTATTCATATACACAACCCTTCCTCTTTCCATACTTAGTGCTTGCTGCCCGCGCAGGACGTCAAGTCCAGAAAAATGCGCTTGCTTTGACATCACTGGCCTAGACCGACCAGCCGACTGCTGACCTCACGCCATGCCGAATCAGAGGTGGACGATCATCCAACCAGAATCGAGGTATCGTGTGGTTAGCACGATGATCCCCCCAGGCGTTATAGCTGGCATTCGCAACCGGATTTCGCTACCTATCGTAGCTCACCAAGTGCATCACGATGCTGGGTGGGCACCGGTCCCATACACTGGCCGAAATTTCATGAGAGAATTTCTTCCCCCATGAGGACTCGAACCAGCGCGCATTCTGTAACGCGAGTCCTATTCAAGATGCCTTAAACCACGACGCCACGGCGCCATGTAGGGATCGAAAATCCACTGTCTGGTAATAACTACAAATAATGTAGTAACAATATGGGAGAAGGTCGTATCGTTAAAGTAGATGAATCTCACATCATCGACTTGTTAGTCATTGTAACGTCATACGTAGATCACTTACAGAGTGCTAGAGTCATTACGGCTGCCAGTGGCTGAGATAAGGTGTATCGTTCCTAGCAAATTTCCGATATTTGTTCTCCAATAAACTGTGATGTACTATGCCTCCTTTCTTCAACAATTTACCATTGACAATATTTGGCATTTTTCATCGGACACTACACAGATTAACGGCGATTCGTCCACGACGTAGCTCAGGCAGCAGGCGCGTTAACCCAATGATCCAGAACTGAGTTCACGCTTGGGCTGATTACCTGAGTGGAATTTTTCCCCCGAGGTTTCCTCGAACTGTAGGAGATGTTCAGGTTATACCATGATGTATCCTCGGCTTCATATCGCCAAATAGGGCGCTCGGGGTAATTTGGGTATAAGTTACAATTTATTGAATAAAACTTTACCTAAGTCTCAAACACATTCAAATTTAATATATATCGTCTATTTCACAATTTATATCGTGGAGTGTTAAAAATTTGTGTTGATCACACTGGTACAAAAAACCGTTTTTTTATTTACTAGTTTATGAAATGACACATCACATTCAAAGCAATATTTTTGGGGAACCAGCTGTGATACAGTAACGAAATTCATGCATTTTTACATTACACATGTTTAGAACATGTTTTAATAAATGTAGTAATATATCATTAATAATTTGTTAGAAAATTACAATTTACAAACGTTGGGTAATTTGGGTATAATTATAGGTTAATTGGTTACCAACTAACCTAATTTTCATTCCAGATCATGTCACGTACACAAATCATGGATTGGTGAAAGAGAAATAAATATCGGAAGTGTTTTCTGTCCTTCATTTAATTGGGAAATATTTCAAGTTTACAAAATAAGCCTTATCAAGAACTTACGTAATGGCTGGCTAATATTTTTTTTATCTAGTTAGGTGTAATTAAACATTTTAAATGCCTACCTAGCCTCTGCATTCTATAATACATACGGTAACCTATGGTTGGGATGATTTGATTTTATAACGACTTTAAAGCTTATTTTATTTCAATAATATGGCCCATCCATGGGGTAAATTGAGTATAGTTAAACTTAGGGTTATTGTTATGATAAGAAGAGGCTAACATACTTGAAAATGCAATAGAATCATTCTAGAAGGTCACAGTGCAAACATAAAAAAACTGATTGAAAAATTGTATTGTGGTAACAGACTGTGGGTGTCGAAACTTAAAAAAGGCTGTTTTTATATTCAAATTACCCCAACCAACTCTACCATCTCGCTATTACTAATTCCATCGGCGCTAAATAATCTAATAGTTGATACATCGTCGTTAAATGACTGACTATAAAGTTAGCCAATCCCCTGTGATAATGATGTTAGCAAGATTGCGAGCCGCATCTAAGACAATAGAAGACAGTATTGTACGATCATTCCCCGATCGGTATTAGGACTGATGACATGGCCTTTTTAGAAACTCACAAACACTTATGAATGATTGCGTAGCGTGCACTACATATTAAGAGAATAATCGACTAGAACAATGATATGCGGTCCTAGAGTTATTTATGCCGGAAGGGGATATAGTCCTGGGAATTCGGAACAGGTGTTAAATCCAACTGCGCACGCACCTGGTCAGCTTGGAGGACCTACGAAAAAAAAAACACACACACACACACACACACACACACACACACACACGCTTCGCATGCAATGAACGGGTGTTACATTTTTTGTGAATGGTGTTCTCTATCAAATATATTCATCTTTTTTATGTAATAAATGAATGAAAGCTTCAAGTGGGTCAACACGAAGAGGGCTGTTGGAATAAAAATATGAAATTATTATACCTGGTAGAATCGAAAATGGGGGGGAGGGGAATGGAAGCTTTTCAAATGAAAAGGTCAGATGAGCGTAGGTAGGTTTGATATTCAGGGATCAACTACGAGACTTGACACGCTAGTACACGTCTCGTTGCGTGCAATTTTTAAGGTTTGCACTTTGCACTCATTACTCATTCCATTCCCCCTCGACAGAGTGTTAGGACAGGTGGTAATTTCATGAAAATCAGCTTTGCATCGGCAGTAAACACGATAGCATGTCACGGTCACATAATTAATGCGAGTAGTATGATGCCGTATGTCGTTGTACAGTAGGTTATGCCGCGTCTGTAGCTCAAGGGCTAGCGCACTGATCTTTCATTCAGACTGCCCGAGTTTGATCCCCGGCTAACAAGCAAACATTCTGATGGGGACAGAAAGTTTTTTTTTTCCACCATGTTAATGATGTCAAAAGAAGTGCTTATACAAATTTTGACCACTCGACCGCAATTACGAGGGCCGTAAAAAAAGGTTGCCAGGGGCCGTTAACTGAAAGAAAACACAATTTCATTGGAAACATTTATTGGAACAGACATAGCAATTGTTGAGCTATTTTTTAACATATTGCCTACCGGAATTGAGATACTTGTCATGTCATGGGGTCGACAGAGAGGTGCTGACGGTTGTCAAACACTGGTTCCGATCCCAGGCGGCTTGCATCTACGACAAAAGGATGCAAAAAGGAGCCCATGGTATGACAAATGTCTCAATTTCAGTGGGGGATATGTTGAAAGTAGCTTAACAATTGCTGTATCTATTTCAATATATCTTTCCATGTAATTTTGCTTTTTTTCTGTAAACGGCCGAGGAAAAATGACTTTCTGCACGGCCTCGTAATTGCGGCCGAGTGACCAAAATTTGTATAAGCATTTCTTTTGCCATTATTAACATCATGGAAGAAAAAAAATAACTTTTTTATCTTCCCCCGTCAGAATGTTTGCTTGTAAGTCGTGTTGGAAATTGTAGTGGACAAAGACATTGCAAAGGGTTATTCTCGGGGTACTCTCGTTTCATTTCAGAACACACTCACCTCCACCTCATTTCATCTATGATCGACAATATTTAAACATAGGCTGAGTGAAGTTTTGGGATAGGTAGTACGAGTTTCCGATGTTGATTTAGGAAGGACATGGAGACATATCGGGTACTCGTCTAGAGATTGGACTGGCTCTGTCAGGGCTGAGGCAGGATGGCTCACCTATCGGCGTCAGATTCACGACTGTCACCTAAGCCACCTGTCGAACTTGGACAATCATCGGATAGACAATATATGGCTAAGCCTAAGTGCAAGAATTTATGTTGGTCCAGTCCTCTAAAACACAGGCCTGGTCTACACCATAACTCTCTCTCGATGTCAATTCTTGTACTTCGACATAGCAGACACGTGTATTTCTTCATACTTATGTTATGAACCTTGCACATTAGTGGTTGTTATTTCATCTCTTGTGTTGCCTTTGCTTACAGTGTTTCCTTTCGCTTTACTTTCTTGATACTTCTTGGGTGTACAGAGTGATCTCCTTACCTCTGCGACCATGTTTGACATGAAGAGCATATGTTATTTCTAAGTAAGTTACCTTCTCATTCATTCATTCATTCATTCATTGCCAAAGGGCAGCTCATTCACTGCAAACCTAGCATTGTCCAATCTTTCCTATTTTATGCCTTCCTCTAATTCTCCGCATATGATCCATATTTCTTTATGTCGTCTATCATCTGACAGCATCTTCTGCCCCTAACTCTTCTTCTGTTCACCATTCCTTCCACTGCACCCTTCAGTAGGCAGTTTCTTCTTAGCCAGTGACCCAACCAAAGTTATCCATTAGACCAGTCATGTCAACTGATGCCCATAGGCGCAAGCGCGCGCTTTAGAACTCGGAAGAGCCTGAGCGCTTTACAACGGAAAGGAAATAGACAAACGAAAGAGGTAGTAGCCTATATACCGCTTGGTCGAGCTATACACACTGATGGTCAGCACTGATTCAGTGGATAATGGGAAGAGAACATATTAAAACTGTATTCATGTTAATTTTTATATTTGTCTGAGAAGTATAAGAGCATTACAAGAATGCAAGTTTTAATTTTAATGCTCATTTTTCACAAGTTTGCTTTTTTATTGTAAAGGAATATTTTCTCACTTTCTTTTACAGAAAAGTGAAATTCTCAGATATGTTTATTTAGTAGCCTTACAGGTACTGAAACAATGTTTTCGTAAATCTAATATGTCGTAAATACGTAATATTGAAGATAGTCTATTGAAAATTTTGAAAATATTCGCATGGAAAATGTTTGTAAGGAAATTAATTAACAATGCAACTATTATTACACCATAAGCAAAAGATATGTGCCCATATGTTGTAAAAGCGTCAGCTCCATAGCTTCATTATTACGATGTACCGAAGTACATATGATATTTCAGTGGAGAAATTCTGCGTCATCATATGATGATGGATGAGTGGAACAGAGATAAATTCTCTCTGGCACCGGGATTTGAACCCGGGTTTTCAGCTCTACGTGCTCACAGGATTCAATCCGACATAGGGATGGGAATCCGGTGTGGCTTAGTAGATAGTCAGCACGCAGAGCTGAAAACCCGGGTTCAAATCCCGGTGTCGGAGAGAATTTTTCTCTGTTCCACTCATCCATCATCTATAGCTTCAGCATATTTCTAGAAAATAATTTAATATTCTGATGATAGGAAGTTGCGCACCAATATCACCTTAAAAGCATAATGCGATAAGAGTTTTGTTATATATTATTAGTTACAGTTAAAACATATACCGGAGCCACCGGCGTAGCTCTGTCGGCTAAGGAGCTTGCCTGCCTATCCAGAGTTGCCCTCGGGCGCGGGTTCGATTCCCGCTTGGGCTGATTACCTGGTTGGGTTTTTCCGAGGTTTTCCCCAACCGTAAGGCAAATGTCAGATAATCTGTGGCGAATCCTCGGCCTCATCTCGCCAAATATCATCTCACTATCACCAATCTCATCGACGCTAAATAACCTTGTAGTTGATACAGCGTCGTTAAATAACCAAGTAAAAAAACATATACATAGATAACTTTGCTTTGTACTATAATATTGTTTTGATTAGTTTATTGATTATTTTTATAAGGCTAAAGATACCATCAATATCAATTCCATATTGCCATGTCATACTCAATCTCTTTCTTTGGAATATCACTTTCTTTATTAATGATGTTTTTCATTCGCTTAGTGTAAGTTAGTATAATTGAATCGGTGAGTTGGAAAAGGGGTCAAGTCCATCATGTTTCATACTGGCATTTATTGGTGATACCTGACTGCTATGTCTGTACGCATCGTTTGGTATAACTAGGAGTCATGTCCCGTCCACAGAAGTGTGCAGTAGATTAGTATTGAGTCGGAGAAGGGGTCATGTCCAGAGTTTTTTGTCTCTCCTGAACAATTTACTTTTCAGGACATGGCCCCTTTTCCAACTCAACGATTCAATTGTACTACTATGAAATTTATGTTAATATTCCTTCTTAACTCTTTGTTATGTTATTAACATTTAAAACACAAGTGCAATATTAAGAAATTAGTGTTAGTACATTTGTTTTACAGACAATAAATAAAATATCAAACAGAAAGAAGTTATATAAAAATAACGACATAAAATTTCACGTTCCGTTTGAAGTTTTAGCACCACTATTTTCTTAATAAAACAGGCTGCTTATTCATATACATAATTCTTCCTCCTTCCATACCTAGCGTTTGATGTCCGCGCACGACGTCAAGGTCAGAAAAATGCGCTTGCTTTGACATCACTGCATTAGACACTTAAAGTAGAGTTAGAATAAGCTGAAATGAAGTCTTGGGAATGCCACGTGTTTCC
Organism: Periplaneta americana; assembly: GCF_040183065.1. Classification (NCBI taxonomy): domain Eukaryota; kingdom Metazoa; phylum Arthropoda; class Insecta; order Blattodea; family Blattidae; genus Periplaneta; species Periplaneta americana. The sequence goes on along the minus strand of NC_091126.1, from coordinate 87,824,990 downwards.
GACGTTGATATGATGAGGTATGAGTTTCCAAGACCTCGAATTTAGAAGGTATTCGTCTGAGAATGGAATCTGGCTCCTGCCTGGCTGAGTACGAATGAGTTACCTGTCAGCATCGGATTCATGAATGCCACCCAGACCATCTGCCGAACTGGAATAGTGATCGCTAGACTTCGTTGAATTGCCACACGCAGCGTGCAATCAGGTTGCCGATGTACGGTAGTATAGAGGAGGTGAGCAGTGGCGTAGCCTGGTTTTCAGACTGGGGTATGTAACCCAGTTAATATAGTTTGAAAATGGAATTTCCCATATCTGTATCCAGCATAGCGTATATACCGAATACAATAATTGTATCATGTAGTATAAACACTGCATATATCTTCCTTGCTAATACAAATTTACAAGTATATTACATACCTAGTAAAACATCGACAAATAATAGACACACTGAAAAGTGTTTTAATAAACTTAGTTTAGGACTATGCAGTAAAAATAAAATTAATAAACTCACGTTTACTATCCTTGGAGTTTTTTTTACTTGGTTATACAACGGCGCTGTATCAACTACGAGGTTATTTAGCGTTGATGAAGTTGGTGATAGTGAAATGATATTTGGCGAGATGAGGCCGAGAATTCGCCGTAGATTACCTGACATTTACCTTACGGTTGGGGAAAACCTTGGAAAAATCCCAACCAGATAATCAGCGCAAGTGGGAATCGAACCCACGCCCGATTGCAACTCTGCATGGGCAAGTGGGAAAATTTTAGAACATGGATTGCACCTACCAAATTATGTCTTAACATACTAAAAAGAGCAGATTTGTCTGCGTTTGTCGAATGCGCATCATTTGATTTACGAAAAGGCACTTTTCAATGCCAATAATTTATTTTGTGTGCACAAGGTTGGAATTTTGAAGTAAGAGGGAAAGGGTGCAATCCATGTTCTGAAGTTTATCCGTTTTTTTTTTTCAAATATTATATGGTTACAAAAATAGTTATGTTTCTTGGCTGCCTTATAAATATTATTTAAATCTTCATAGCCATTGGTATTTCAAATGGAGTTTTCATTAGAAAAGAGAAGACAAGACCAGTAAAATAGTTTGTTTAAAGTCTTACAACCTCACACTCACGACTTACTTTCATAAATCTTTACATTAAAATGTCTTACACACTTTTTTATGTTCGTAGTGATATTCAGTACTGGTTTTGAAGGGCCTGCTTTAATTGCGTATTCTTTTTCACAGAACGTTAAAGTCTGGAAGCTCCTTACCTTCAGTTTGTCGATTATACAACAATTTGTTTCCATATTTGATGCACTGCGACAATGAACACGAAACAATTTCCCTTTCACTCACTGCGTGACCTCTTGGATGTATAATGTCAGCGTACATATCTTGAGCCAATAAGCGCGTAACACAAAGATCTTAACCTAAATAATTTAAATAATTTCAAGGGAAAAATTGTTCCGTGGCCGGGTATCGATCCCGGGACCTCTGGTTGAACGTACCAGCGCTCTACCACTGAGCTACCCGGGAACTCCACCCGACACCGTCTCAACTTGTGTCGGGTGGAGTTCCCGGGTAGCTCAGTGGTAGAGCGCTGGTACGTTCAACCAGAGGTCCCGGGATCGATACCCGGCCCCGGAACAATTTTTTCCCTTGAAATTATTCAAATCTGCTTTACAGGGAGCTTCACCTGAAAGACTAGATTTGCTAAATAATTTATTTCAACACTAAACAATTAATCTTTCAAAACAGTCTTCAGTGTTCACAAATGAAAAGAGTAACATTTTGGAACAAATAACTCACTCATCATTCTTTATAAGTCTCTAGAAATAATATTATGACACAAGCATGACTATACGACAATATGTATTACAACGCTATACTTCCCCGGGGTCACGAGCATGCTCACTGCACGAGTTTCCTCGGGCTGACGACAGATGTCGTTGAGACGTTGCGAAGTGTTTTTAAACATCAAGCGGGCCGTGCCCATAGAGTTACAGTATAATTCTTACTAATGATCGCGCCTTCTGTTCAAGGTGATTAAAACATAGTGCGAATTCAAAATCAAACATTCTGGGAAAACTTTATCTGTCCGAAAACGATTATATGTTACAATATTATAATTCAGAGTCACATTGAAGGAAATTGCAGGGTATGTAACACATCTCCCACATCCATGGACGCTACGCCCCTGGAGGTGAGAGACCGCCCGGTCTCGTAGTATAAGCAGTTCATGTTAAGAGTTGTGACCGGTCCAAATAGGTAGAGCAGCTACAGCTAATGTATACTTATGTAAGAACTTGTTTTTACATTACTGTCGTCGGAATAGTCAAAGCTTAACATTTGTTCAGTGCAGGCAAGAATTCAATCAAACATACTACAATGAGAGTGTTGCTGTTCCAAATAATTGCCCCTGGAATACCCTTACCCCCGCAGCAGTCTTGCCCCGTTGAAAAACGTGATTGGATGCTGTTAATTATTATTCAGAATATTACGGCAAAATAATGGAGGTAATTAATGCATTAGATAGCACAGACAGTTCCGCTGTTGCAGCTGTAAAATCATTGCCTTCTGAACAGCTATTGGAAGATATTCTGTTCATTGATTCTAATTTTAAAATCGTGTCCAAAAGCATCACCCTGTTAGAATCGTCTAAACTACAACTCTCAAAAGCCCTCAATATAGTGGATAAAGTATCACAAATCGTTATTCAATATATCACTAATTTCAGAAAAAGTGAAATGTAAGTTGAGAAACATTATTGCTAAAAATTCTGCCTATTCACAACTTCGTACTATAAATGATGTACATTCACGTCACGACAAGACGTGTGAAGTTGGTGTGCTAAAAAGTAGTGACTTCCCGTTCTTCAAATATGCACCTTTTACATCGTGTGATGTTGAATGTACATTTCCCAAAATAAAAACTGTATAAGTGACCATCGGAGGAGGTTACTTTGCAGTCGCTCAAAATGTACGTAACTCTTCACTGCAATGCACATATTTAAGAATGATGTGAGTATATTACATACAATTTTAAGAGTTAATATATCTCACTACAGAATAATTGTGTATTTACATGTTTAGACATTTGCTACTTCAATGATCATTCATTATTTCTTGAATGCAAGATACAGGTTTTATTGTAACCGCAGTATACTGCTCAGTGTTTACATCAGAGGCATACTCGATCCGTTGCACGTCCCCTTCTCATACAATCTATATCGCGAGCGTAGTAAACCTTACGATTCTCATGGCAATTCCACGAAGTCTAGTCATCGCATATAATCTAGGGTAAGCAATAGACTAATATAGGCGTAACACAGAGTTCGACCATCGAAAAGCAAGACAGCCAGCTAACCAACCCCCTTAATTTGCTATTGGATAGAGAGGTGGAAAATTAATTTAGAAAGCACATTGTACGGATTGTGATTGTACAGATAAAGAATTAAAAATTGGAGCTCCCTTATTGTATAAATTTCGCTTACAACACACTAAGCATGTGCAGTGAACAAGAGCCCCTAAATACAGGGACATCATTTTATTTTTACTAACATTTTTAATATTAACCTGGCTATACCTCTGGATCAACGCCGTTTGCTACTCCCTTCCACGACTGGAGTTCGATGATACTGGCGTAATATACAAGCAAATCACTTTACTAGGTATAGGAGGGAAGAAAAGTAGTTCATCCATTTACGTAAACTAGGAAATATCGCGATTTTGAGTTCGATCATTTTCATTAGGATTTGTTTAATCAAAATACAGTATAGTATTAACAATGCGTGTTTTTATTCATGAACTGAGCTGTCCATGTGGACGTATTCATTATGCAGTGTATATTACTGTATGCTGTCTAAAACACATTAGCGTACAATATAGAGAATGAAGTTAAATTGAAAAATAATCATAATATGTATATTTAAACATATTTTTTTTAAATGGTGGCCGTTCATTTCGATACAGGCTTCAGTTGTAATGTGCATATTATCGCACTATAGACTATTGTACCTAATTCCAATTACCAGTTTAATCCTTCGTAACTAGTAACTCATGTTGAAATAATTCTGTACCTACTCTATAAAAGAGTACCTTACGTACTGTAAATTCAATCTTCACTTCTGCCCGATCCGAAAAGATAAAATTACTCAGACATGCTATCTACTGTCCGTCCAAGTGCTTATGTCATAGGGTCGTAGAAAGGGAGGAAATCACGTGACAGTTAATTACTTCACGAGGCCCTTTTATTTAAGTTATTTTAAACAATTGTATGGGCATAATATTACGTAGACGTCCAATTCCTAACAGAAATTAATGTTCTCAGAAAAGAGCTAAGACAGCCCGGTCACTAGCTTTTACAGAAAGGCGAATAGAAGCGGGTGGGGGAAACCGGGATGCGACGTAGGCAAATGGACGACAGTACCTGTAAGAAAATGATTCAATATTGAAAGCTCTTTCGTCACTGGAAAACGCGAAAATATTTTTGGAACGTACTGTTTACGCTGAACATAAAGGTACTATGACAGTATATGCGGTCTTGGATCTGTATGGAGGACGGTTGAACTTCATTAGTAGAAGGGGTGGGAGTGAAGTGCATTAAAAAACTCAGGTACAATAAAAATTGAAGTAAAAATAAAATGATGTCCCTGTACATACTACTTGTGGACAGTCGTGTAATTGTTGCCTACATACAAGTGGACTCTCATCAAGACTCGCTCCAAATTTTAATTCCATATCTGTACATACTGTAATACAATTCAAACACTTCCCGCCGCGCCGCGTTCACAGACCGCTGTCCGCCGCAACAGCCCGCTTTCTACATATGTGGCCGAGCCTTTAATTTCAATCCGCCAGCTGTTTGAGTCGACATAACAAACAGGGTGTAAAGGGTATAAATGCCATTATTTTAACTGATGATTGTTCATGTCATAAGGAAGAGAAAATATCCTCACATTTTTTTTTTTCTAATTGCAGTATTTAACTAAGTATTAAAGTTTACAATATTAGGCGTTTGGCAACGTTGCTGGTTGGGGAGAAGGGGGTTTACAAATACACAGTACAGCTGAAGCGGATACAGATATACCGGTACAAAACAGATGCTCTGTTCTAATGTTCTGTTCGTTTACACAAAACGAACAGCAAACACGAACTTTCAATCTCATTAATAGAACTTTATGATACATTTCCATTTTATTTAACAATATTGGCTCATTTCTTTATTGCACGTCTGAAAATAAACAATAATTGTTTACTGCACAAAATCATACAAATTCTTTCTTTTTAAATATAACACTTTATTCTCCCCCGTTTCCATAAAGCAGTACCATTTGTAAAGAAATTTCTTTTTGTGTGATTTTCAAAACGGAGTAAGAGACTTCTAGTTTACAATAATCGTTGAGAAACCGCTACAAAAGTTCGTCGATTAGGTAATCTTCATTGCGGAAAACATTGACGGTACATCATTTGCTTTACTTGAATTACGACGACTTTTTCCATAGATTAATAACATATGATATTCTTAAACTGTGAATGACATTGTAAGTTGTTTATCGAATACCTGGTACCGAACTGTCATCCTCTCGGCAGTAGACCTATGGACAGGGAGAACTCAGCTGACATGTATGTACGTCTGTGCAGAGTACCAGAAGTTTTTGTCTGCTCTCATGAGAATGTTTGCTTGTGAGTGATCAGACCTCCAATCTGTCACGCAGGCGGCCGGGTTCGAGTCCCGGTCAGGTCTGGGATTTTTCATTGAAAGATCCATAGTGACACCTCTGCCTACTTCTGTACTTTCATGCACTTGTTTTAGGTACCTATATTTCAACTATTAGTGCATGATATCATACACATTGCTAAACTGAAGTATATTTTACTTGTTTAGGAGTAAGGAATATGTTATAGAGTGACACTGTAATCCGTGCTACTTTTGCTTGTGAGCAGGGTGTCTACTGAAGGACACGTGACGTAATGTATACCCCGTGCACAATTACACACATTCCAATGTTGTTAGAATAAGAAAACGGTCTTTAGTTATAATACATAGATTTACTTCTGTTATAAACATAAGAAAATATGTAAATACATTATTTTAGTTATACTGTATTCGAAAGAAGCGGGATGTCCACTAAGACAACGCATGTGTCCGTGATGTCGGGTCTCCACAGAAGACAAGCCGCGACGTGGCTGGTCTTCCATCCAGGCGGCCCGGGTTCGATCCCCAGCGAGGTCGTGATATATTTGTTGGTGGACAAGCAGACGTTGCAGAGGGGTTTTTATCGGGATACCCCATTTCCTTCTATCATTCCACAAACAATCTCCACCTTCTTCTCAACTCGTGTATCATCTGCAATAATAAAAATAGGCTGTGGTGAATATTTGGGGTAGTAAGTGTTTCCGATGCTGAAATAGAAAGGGCTTGGCGCTCTGGGCTCCTGGGCTTATCAGGATTATTATTCGTGTTCGGATGAGGTCTGGAGCTAAGGCAGGATGGCTGACCTGTCAGCATCGTATTCACGAATACCACTATCGGATTATTCATCGCATATATGACGCACAATGGACCAAAGGGTGCCTAAATATACGGACCCTCCCTGCTCCTGTCATCTTAATGTCAAGCCAAGCCAAGCCAAAGCCATTTAGACCCTAATTTCTATTTCAGTTTAATGAACGTTTCACATCCCTTTCACATAATAACAAAATAATATTTGTATTTGGTTCCGTATAATTACTTATCTTTAATATTGATAATGAGTCATTATGTGTTGACTTGTTATCAGTATTAAAGACAAGTAATTAGATGGAACCAAATACAATTTTATTTTATTATTATTGTACCTGCTTATCGGATCATTATGTCAATGAAACTATCCCTTTCTGAGTTTCAATTTCGCTGTTATAATGCGACTTCCAACGTCTCTCTGCTCTTCTCAATATTAAAGCTTTGCTTAAAATTGCGGATCTTTCTACTTTTATTTAATAGCGCTGTATTAACTATGAGGTTTTAAACTTTGAACGGAATTTGTGATGGCGAGGTGATGCCGAGCAATGAAAACATATTACCTGACATTCGTCTTACATTCGGAGAAAACCTCGGAAAATCCAACCAGGTAGTAATGAGTCCAAGCGGAAATCGAACCCGCGTTCGAGCTCAGTCTCCTATCAGCTGGCATAGGCACTACTGCTTTAGCCACGCTGTTAGCTTCAGAGGTCCCGCGCCGTGGCATCGTGGTTTAAGGCATCCTGCCTAGGACTCGCGTTACGGAATGCGCGCTGGTTCGAGTCCTCATGGGGGAAGAAATTTTCTCATGAAATTTCGGCCAGTGTATGGGACCGGTGCCCACCCAGCATCGTGATGCACTTGGGGAGCTACGATAGGTAGCGAAATCCTGTTACGCAAACCAGCTATAACGGCTGGGGGGCTCATCTTGCTAACCACACGATACCTCCATTCTGGTTGGATGATCGTCCACCTCTGCTTCGGCATGTGGCCGTGAGGCCAGCAGCCGGCTGGTCGGTCTTGGCCCTTCGTGGGGTGTAGCGCCACAGTTGTTATTTCACACTTTTCAATAGTAAAAGGAAAATGCATATCTTTCACACCTGGACCTTCAGCCTGTCACGCAGACGGTCCTGGTTCGAGTCCTGCCTAGCCTAGGATTTGCATTGAAAAACCCATAGTGACACTTGTGGCGGACCCATATCGTCACAGAGTTTGTGTGCACTCGATGTGGGTCTCTGGCGTTTCGTCAACCCACGCGAGTTGTGTGGATATAAAGGGAAAAGTTGAGACGGTGTCGGGTGGAGTTCCCGGGTAGCTCGGTTGGCAGAGCGCTGGTACGTTCAACCAGAGGTCCCGGGATCGATACCCGGCCCGGGAACAATTTTTCCCTTGAAATTATTGAAGTCTGCTTTACAGGAATCTTTACCTGAAAGATTAGATTTGCATAATATATACGTCACTGTGTACGTTAACAGAAAACCACAATTTCTAGTCACACAGAGTTTGTGTGCACTCGATGTGGGTCTCTGGCGTTTCGTCAGCCCACGCGAGTTGTGTGGATATAAAGGGAAAAGTTGAGACGGGTGGAGTTCCCGGGTAGCTCAGTTGGCAGAGCGCTGGTACGTTCAACGAGAGGTCCCGGGATCGATACCCGGCCCCGGAATAATTTTCCCCTTGAAATTATTCAGAGATAATAATAATAATAATAATAATAATAATAATAATAATAATAACCTTATAGTGTTTCATGAGTGACATATAGTATAATGCCGCTTTATGTTATACAACCGTTTCCTCGTAATACTTGTGAACAAATCATATATTTAATATTCTCATCATATTGGCAGCAAAAAAATGCGTCCTCTCATCCTACTTGAAACTTTCGTTTTTGTAGAGTTACATGGTTTCGAGAGAGACTTTGCGACGATACGCCACCCGCAGGTCAAGGACTAATACAAATGGAACGGAGTTTGTCTCCAGTGAGTGAGAGGGTAGGGGTTGGAGGAGGTAGGAAGTAAGAGAAATGCATAGCTATCATTGCGAGTCACAATGTGCTCGCGAGTCACATTTTCGCCACGGCTGATGTAGGCTATGATTAAACGATTTTTTTGTTGTCAGGGATTATGAAAAACGTACGTATAATTTTCTCCAGAATCTCGAAACATTTATATTCTACAATATGAAAATATTTTCTGTAAGCTTCGTGTAATGAATGATACATTAAAATGTAACTGAGTGGGGGAGTGAGTAGGCATACGTGTTTCTGTCTATAATGTTCAACCCACTCGGACAAACCTGCAACACGGGTACATTACATTTAAATAGATTGCCCATGTCGATAGGCTACATAGCTCATTGTTTAAAGCGGCGTAATTGAGAGGCTAGAGCGCTTTAATCGGAAGATGCTATGGCAGCAGGAGCATGCAAGGAACAGGTAAACGTGATGTGGTGGTATGCATTTTTACTAGTCGTGGGGACAAGACATTGTCATGGTTGACGGATTCGTGTAATTATAAACCTTCTCCCCATCCTGTGTTCTCTCTGCAGCCCAAGGTCGGCGCTTATCCAGAGCACCCCCCACCCAACAAAACCACACTCCGCAAAAACTAGCAATTGCCTTTCAGAGGCCCCATCAAAACAAAACTACCAAGTTGCCCTTCTTCATTTACATGAATGACGACAGGAATGCATCGGCAGTGGTGCACAACTCTGGGGTCCCGATCCCTCGGTGGACCGATGTAAGACGTTGCATAACTGCGTGTGTGTTTTACTACAGACTGTTCATAATAAAATAATGAAATTGTAATTACTCTAGTAAGTATGTACGATTCAGAGATTGTTCCTTTAGATAATAAGACTTCAGAGCCTACAATAGTTGCAGACGTCATCTATGTCCTTGTTCCCAGACGATAGAGATGAGTCGTAAGTCTGCGTCGCAGATAAAGAAAAATTTAATAAACTTATGAATGTTAGGGTAATACCGTATACAGCTGTATTTCTGTCTCAACATAAATATTTTGCACATTCATAAAATTGAAGTAATTCACAGCAATAATTACACTTGCCATTTATTTATGTAGATTTAATAAAATTATAGTTGGCATGCATAATGCATGCATGCATACATACATACACACATACACACACATACATACATACATACATACATACATACATACATACATACATACATACATACATACATACATAAATTTAATAACGTATTTATTTAATCTGGTAGAGCTAAGGTTAACAGATCTTCTCCCTTCTGTCCAGACAGACCTTAATTGAATGCAGTAGGCTTACCTATTACAGTAATAATTACAATACCTTTGTGAATAAAATTTTCAAGGATTTAGAAGTTAATATAAATATTTTATCCGGCACGTCTTTTGAAAGTACTGCCATAACGACGTTTACCACATATCTAAAAATAGGATCCTGATTTTCGTCTATGGAAATCCAAACTTTATTTTCAATTCCACTTTGTTGTGTTTGAGAAATAATATTTTCATAGAATTGTTTCGATGGGAGGCTCTCATTTAGTGTATTATTAATTATTATTGGGTTATTTTACGACGCTGTATCAACATCTAGATTATTTAGCGCCTGAATGAAATGAAGGTGATAATGCCGGTGAAATGAATCCGGGGTCCAGCACCGAAAGTTACCCAGCATTTGCTCATATTGGGTTGAGGGAAAAGCCCGGAAAAAAATCCAACCAGGTAACTTGCCCCGACCGGGATTCGAACCCGGGCCACCTGGTTTCGCGGCCAGACGCGCTGACCGTTACTCCACAGGTGTGGACCGTTTAGTGTATATTGATTGAATGTTTTAAACTCTATATTTTCTGTTATTTGAAGTGTATTGTATGTTGGTACGTAGAGTAAAGTTGTCTATTTCCGTGATACCCCTAATTCCGTGATAATTTTTTAAAATTGAATGTCACTCGAAGTTTTGCCATTCGACCATAGCGCCAGACATCTTTTTCGAAAGATTACAGCTTTTGCCTACTTTTGAGGCATCGGTAAACTTCCTAGCAAAATACTCAACTCTTTGAAATTCAGTGCAAAAAGCGTATCACGGAATTAGGAGTATCACGGAATTAGGCAACTTTATCCTACCATCATTTTACATTTTGTCAAAGAGCTCCGATTAAATGGGTGACTTTTCTTGTCCTTCCACATCTTCATTATCTGACGAAGTAACAAGAGCTTTGTTTTTTTTATTATTACAGTGTTTGTGTAACGATTTTCATTTACAATCATTAATTTCTGCATGATATAACTTACATTGCAAATTTTCTTCATTCATATGAAATATGTCTAGTCAATTCCTCCAATAACCTATTTAATGTGACAGCACGTGATGTTTCTGGCATTATTGAACTTTGCGTAGCTGTAGAATAGACAATAGAATATAAATACAGAGCGACTACATAACTAGAGATGGCCGATATTTCACAAACCGATATTTTGTCACAGGTATTTTTTGTCATATAAACCTGTGACTGATGACGCGAAATATCTGTGACAAAATATCGCTATCGAAATCTGCTCCGTATTCAGTACTCTGTGACTGATATTTCTATATCACTTGTGATCGAAGAGTATTATTCAGTACTCTTATCTCTTAGGACAGTGAGTCTGTGACGTTTTCACAAGTTTCTCCTTTATGTCGTGGGTTTGCGCATGCGTATGATACAATAAGAGCAATCGGGCGGTGATATTTGATTATTTTTTCGTGATATTTTGTTCAATATTATTTTTTTCAAAGTAATGATTTGTTGCAAAGTTATTAGCGGCATTATAATTATGTAGTCATGAGTCTGACATATTGGTTTCATAGTTAGTCGATATATGTTATGCTTGTGAATGTGACGAACTACATGATGGGTAACCTACGAATACAATAATAGTACTTTATGCAAAAATGTGAGTAGGCAAAGCTTACATGAACTTAACAATTAATTTTGTATTATACCAAATATTGTTCGAACTGGCTACCAGCACATTCAGTGCAGGCATTTCATCGTCGAAGAAAACTCTAGACCAGACTCCAAAATAATGCACTCATCTCCCAAACTACATCAGATGCTGCATGTATCTTCACGAAAAGTGTTTGTGTCTTCCACCATCATCTCGTAAACGATACTTTTCATATGCTCTCAAAAGAATTAATCAAGAGACATCAAATCAAGAGGGTGGTCAGGCCATTAAATCGGACTTCCTCTTCTGATCCAGCACCTGGTATGTGCGAGATTTAGAAAGTCTAGTACAGCAAGAGTACTCCGACCTGTTGCACCAACATCATCTGACACACGATAAGTAGCAGGTTTTCTAACGTTTTTGGGACAACTTGTTGCAAATAGTTGTAAAGCTCTACGTTCAAACGTGGTGACAGGAAGTGTGGTGCAAATTGTCATTACATCTGCAATGTATGTCCTGATATTACGGGCTTGTACTGAATGAGAATTACTGTGGAGGCCACAAGTTCCAGTCCGAAAAAAATGTTACATTTGGAACACACTGTAAGCTCTGTCAGTTTCAGCACAAAATTTCGAGTCACTCGGTATTATATTTCTTGAAAGGTAAGTTTGCAGAATTTCGAGCTTAAGTGGTTAGCGGCATCTCTGTTTTGTACATCTTCGGATTAAAATTCGAAATAGTAATTAACTACTCGAAATAAATTGACATCGCAATTTTAAGTATTGAGAAAGTTGTTTAAGTTTCCTTTTGTTATAGACTAATGGGCTCGAAACGTCAAGAGTCCCCGCCTCCATGTAGAGTAATTCCAGATGATGACTCTGAAAGCTGCTTAATCTTTTAATGTCGCCAGGCATTAAAGTGACTAATTAGTTTCGCATACAGTAGGCGACGGATTGGGCGTCACAGGACGTGATGAGTTTATTCATCAAATGCAATTGGCTCGGATCAGACAATGAGATACAAAGTATATCAAAACCTCTGTCAACAACGCCTGGAAAATTAGCACTTTCAACAAAGGAATTTCATCTTCATAGTAATTCTCAAAGTGTACTCTCTGTAGAAATACAACAGTAATACATGGCGCACGGTACCGTCGCGGTTAAGGAGTTGCGCTGCAAGCTGTAAGGTCGTGGGTTTGATTGCCCATGGGGTCATAAATTTTCTCATTTGATTTAATGCTTCCGGCCGTTCTATGGCTCTGGATTCAGCATGTAACAAATGAGTATTAGGGATATTTCCTTGAGGGTAAATGAGACAAGAATGTAGGGCTGGTATCCCTTCTGCTATTAATGTCGATATTCTGTGAAGATGGACGCCTTTGGGTCTCCATGACCTGAGAGAGGAATGACTGGGAGATAAATAAGTTTGTGACTTGTGATTGATATTGCGTTGGCGAACGCGCATGTGTGGAGGCACGGCGTTATCTTGCACAATAGTAGTTCATGACCCATGGTGGCAATGAATTATTACTGGGCAAGATAATGCCATGCCTTCACACATGCGCGTCCGCCCATCCAGTGTAATCACAACCTTATATCTCTTACAGTATAGTCATTCCACGTCAAATCGCACAAAATTGTACACATTTTGACCTTGATATTTCTGATTGCGTTTATATTTTTTTACCAACTCTATGGGTCTAATAAACTAACAAGTGTATTTTTATTTCCGCCTAAGTCCACATGTTTTTAAAATATTGCATGTTAAAATTCGTTAAAATTGTCGCAAAATGCAACATTTAAAGCGTCATATTTTTGGGCATATTGATGTTAAAAATTAAAAAAAAAATGCATTTAAAACTTGAAATACTGTCTTTTGCTAAATATTTACTAACTGATTTTAATATAATTATTACAAATATTTTTTTATGATTCAAGATGATAGAATGATTCGTCCTCCTTCATTTAGCGTTTAGTATGTCACCTCCGGTTCCGAGTTTCGCAGATTCATATCCGGCCGAAGATATTCAGTTTTAAAAGACGATAGATTTCTTAGCATGTTTTCCTCCGGAAGAGAAGCAAAGTTGGTCCACTGTCATATATTTACGATACTTAAAACAACGCTTTGTCTGATGGGCTCAAGGAAAAACTTGTAAGTCACTTCTAACCCAAGTCGAATTTTGAGTCTTAAGAACCATTGTCGTTGAAAGCTACGTTTTTCTAGTTGGTTATTTAACGACGCTGTACCAACAAACTAGATTAATGTTATTTCGCATCGATAGAATTGTTGATGGCGAGATGAGACCGAGGATTTGCAATACATTACCTAACATTCGCCTCACGGTTGCCGAAAGCCTATGAAAAAACAAACAGTTGATTATCCGAAAGGGACATTGAACCCACTCCCACTGCAGTAAAAACGACATTAAATAAATGCTCCTATAATAATTACGTATAGAAAAGTGCTTAGGAAAATATTTGGGGCTAAGAGGGATGAAGTTACAGGAGAATGGAGAAAGTTACACAACGCAGAACTGCACGCATTGTATTCTTCACCTGACATAATTAGGAACATTAAATCCAGACGTTTGAGATGGGCAGAGCATGTAGCAGGTATGGGCGAATCCAGAAATGCATATACTGTACTCCAACCAGGAGAAAGTCTCAGGGGAATGAGACGCAGCGGGGTAATGCTGTGAATGAATGTTGATGTCATAAGGTCATACACGTGGGTACACGCATCTCCATTGGCTAACTCTCAAAGCACAAACAATAACACTGATACATACTTATATTATCCTAGTTACAAAATTAAATCACTGTTAATCTCCTGGTATTTTAATCCCTCCATACAGGAAATAACATATGCATGCAGAGCGCATGTTTTTTAAACTGACGTCATAACGGTAATATTATCTATCTACTTCGCTCCAATAGATGACGCAATAGTAAGCACATTCCTTTCACGGTTAATCTCCTGGTTGGGGAAGAGTAGAGTGTTAGTTGCGAGGCAGGAGAGAAAAAACCTTTGGGGAGGCCGAGACGTAGATGGGAGGTTAGTATTAAAATGGATTTGAGGGAGGTGAGATATGATTGTAGAGACTGGATTAATCTTGCTCAGGATGGGGACCGATGGCGGGCTTATGTGAGGGCGGCAATGAACCTCCGGTTCCTTAAAAGTCATAACTGTCTATAGATTTGTTATTATTGTAAAACGTTGTGCAAACTGTCGAAGCTTTGCATCATGGCTATAAATATGAAATGTTTGCTTAAGCAACCTACGTCAATTTTAAAAAATGAGTATGATGGTGATGATGGAGATGATTCGGTGAAGAAATTCAAAGCTGTATTCCTAATAACCTGAAAACAGTGGACGACACTGCTTCTGACGTCGTAGATTTCTCTTCTTCGTATTCCGTGTGACGGACTGTCTGAGCGAAGGAGAACCAATTTAATTCTTACAACATCGAACCGTGAATGTGGGAAAACTGGGGTAGAGGCGTCATAACGCATGCCTCAGCGTGCATTAGAAACCGCAGACTGGTCTGCATCTCCGCCCGCCTGCCCTGTCTTGTTGATTTTAGCGATTGTTCTTGCTACGAATCGAAAAAATGTTACACATACGTCACTAGTTCAGAATAGATCACCTTCAAATACAGTGAGATACATACATTTCCACTCCTTATTGAAAGATTATTTTCTAATATTACATCACAAATGCATATTTACTTGTGTTTATAGTACAGAAATACACAATTTAAAACGCATTTTCACTTACCCTCGTACATAACTGATAGTTATCCCATCCGAAACGAATAAACAAATTTCATCGAAAATATTTCTAAGAATCAATCATGACTACACAAGATATTTATGTAAAAAATGTGTATTTCTCCATTTATCCTGCCCTATAGAAACAATTTTTGTGTGTGGACTTGTTCCCCTTTCACAGAGGTCTCCAAAAAGCGTATCGTCATTCGATGCTGCCCGCCGAACACAGTGTGCTGTAAGCCTAGAGAAGGAGGAGAGACTCGTACCTCAACAGATGGGAGCGGTCAGTGGGGGATCGCGTTAACGGTCTGCTTATGGTTACAAATAATATCAAAAGAATAAGAAATATACGTTTGTATATTATTTTGACGTATATGAAGCTGGAGCCCCGTATGTTGCTATTGCCACAAGCCATTGCAAATTTAACCTCTTCTGTTCTATGGTGCTTTCAGTGCCTGGAAAAGATCTTCTCCAGCTGTATTTTGTAATTACATCTAGTAAAATGTTCATTAACTCCTCGGATGAAAATGGCTAGGTGAGTTTTGTCATTTCTATCTGTGTTTTCGTCCAATGCAAGTGAGTAAGCTACTAACTGATTAATTGTGGTTTCGACTTCAGATTCAATTACATTTACAATCTTGAAATTCCTTGTCTGAACTGTAGGCCTAATTGGAAACAATTAAATTTTCTAAACTTTGACATTGTTCTGGACACAATATATTAGTAACGTCCTGTATGCACGATTTTACAAATGATGCTTCTGTAAAGGGCTTCATTGATTTTCCAATATTCCAAGCTAGAACATAGCTAGCAAGAAGCTTTTTTTTTTGTTTAAAACGTGTGTGATTTGTGTTTGTATTTTCTTGTTTTATATTTATCAAAATATTTTTAGGCCTATGCATTTCACCTAAAATTAAACGAAAAACTATATGTTTGTCATGCGGAACTGAGTATAAACGTATTATAATATTCTGATTATTATGTATTACAAACAGTTATACAGATAGCCACAAAATAAATTATTTTCACATGTCCAACATGCCTGTAAGTGTGATATTCTTTGTGAAGAGTCAAGTATTGTCGTCGCATGTTGAGTTTTAACACATCCTTAAGAATTTTCGAAGAAATTAAGCATTTCACTTTGTCCCCACTAACAGAAAAAAAATTCTCTTCCTATTCATCCTTTCATGTACTACGTCCATTATTAGAAGACATTGTGAAACTGTGGAACACTCCGATCAACACAGTGATAATGGCAGTCCGCCACTGCTCTTCGTTTGCGCATAAACATTGCGTGCAGTACAGGTGGAGATGGGTGAGGCGGAGCGTGCTCTTTACGTACTGGCTTCGGTTCCGTTCAGGGGCTTACTCGCGAGAAGGCTTTTGGAGACGTCTGCCCTTTCATATCTAACGAAATATATTGTAACAAATATTAAACAAAATGTATCGTTATCTCTCTTTTTGAGATCAAAAGCTTTATTGTATGCCAATTTATGAACTCTAGTCGAGTGTAGCACATAGAAACATTGAAAATTGTTGGTTATTACATAAACCAAACAATTTTTGTTTGGGGACTTGTTCCCCTTTCATATCTAACGAATATATTGTAAAATATTAAACAAAATTATCGTTATTTCTAATATTGAAATCAAAAGGTGTATTCTATGCCAATTTATGAACAATAGTAGAATGTAGCACATAGAAACATTGAAAGCTGTTGGTTATTACATAAACCCCTGACTTCAGCCATTTTTATTCGATTTTGCTTGTAGTGATTAGAACACATTTCTTGCGTTTTGCAGGACTTGAAGAAGCACTATTTTTATCGTTTGACGTCATTTTACTCATGTTACATATTTTTCCTCTAGATGACAGGAACAACAAACTTGAACTTCTTATGAGAAGGGAACAAGTCGTGGACTAAGCTCCTTTTCAAAGTAAACATGAAAACTAGTGTTGAAATCTAGACTAAGGAAATGCGGGACCTGTTCCCTTTTCATGCAGAATGAAAGAGCACATCTAAATTAGTATGACTACAGTCTTAACTCAATTTTGTCAAAATTGGGACTTATTCCCTTTTCATATTTAGTGATTCAATTATTTCACTACATTTCTTATACGCATGAAGATTCTGTGCCACTTTCTTATACAGACTGTAAGAAAAGTAAGAACAATGGGAATTGTTAATGTTCACATTTTCATCGTCTCTCAGTGAGAAAAATGAACGATTTGTATTATATAATTTCTTATTCTACCTTCTGTCCCTCTTTTCAAATATCTGAAGAAATGTTATTTGTACTTAACGTGTCACAATTCATTTTACATATGTGTGCATGTGAGTTTTACAGCAAGAAATTTCACAAAATACCATTATATTAAAATCTGTCTTAATAAGTTTCTCAATTTTCGTCCCACATTAATAGTGTCAATGTAAATAATATCGATTCCTGTTTCCAGGAATTTTTTACACATAGTAGTAAATTGAAAATAAAAGAATAATTACCTAATTTCTAAAATATAATTGTGCGTACAAACGAGTTACACTTTAAAGTTTTATTCAGAAATTAGTTTCTCACATCAGGTGTAAGTTAGGTATTTAGAAGATTAATCAATAGCTCCTTAGTAAGGAAGTTGTTTTAATAATTTCACTACACAAGCAACAGATGAAGGGTTCAGGACCATAGTGGGCCAAGCGCCATTTACTAAAACAGGAAACAAGGATTAAAGTAAAGTTATTACCATAATTCAATGGAAACATATAGCAAGTAATATAAAGTATACATATTAAAACTAAATTATATGTCAATCTTCATTAAATTATGGTATTCACTTAAATTTAACCCTTGCTTTCTCCGTTTTTAATAATTGGCGCTTGGCCCACTATGGCTCTGAACCCTTCAGATGTACTTACCGCGTCTCTGAGTTTTTATTTATTCTTAGTCGGCTATTTAAAAACGTTCTATCAACTACTATGTTATTTAGAATATTTGGAATTTGTGATGGCGAGATTGTATTGGGCGAGATGAGGCCGAGGATTCGCCATCAATTAGCTAATGTTCGCCTTACAATTGACGAAAACTTTGGCAAAAACACAAGTTAATCGTCCAAGCGGGAATCGAACCCACGCCCGAGGGCAGTTCTGGATCAGTAGGGGAACGCACTACGGTCTGAGCTACGCCGGTGGCTATTTGTAGGTTATAGCGTACAGGTCTTGCCACGCGTTCAGGTTTCGTTTCCCAGTCAGGTCATAATGGAAAATGCGGTGGAAGAATTTGACGTTGCAGAGGATTTTTCTCGGAGTACTCCCGTTTCCGTCTATTATTACACCAATACTCTCCCCCTGCACCTCATTTCATCCGCTATCTGCAATAGATATAAATAGGTTATGATGAAGAGTTGAGGGTAGTACGGATTTTCGACGGAGATTTTGGAATTGCTTGGGTCTTCGGGCCCTGGAACTCAAGTACTCGTTTGGGAATGGGATCTAGCTCTGTCAGGATGGCCCATCTGTGTGCACCGGATTCACGAATGCCACCCAACCACCTGTCGGAGTTAGACAATGATAACTTCGTCACATATGCGCACAATGAATCAAAGCAAGCCTAAGTATGAGTATCCGTCCCTGTTTGGCCCTTGAAAAAGCCAAGCCAATAGATGTACTTCACAGCAGTTAATGTGTTAGGTGTTTCTTCTGCCATCTTTTAAAAAAATGCGCCAATATGAAAGGTCATAAAATCAGTGGTTAATTTTTATTTGGTAATATTCGCAGGAAATGAGAATGCAAAATTTAATCTCGAAATTTTATTTTATTGCAGGTTCAATAAGGTTACACAGTCATTAATTGATGATTCAGTTCTACCCGTATATGTGCGTACACTAGTTCACACATTTTTATTTATTTATTTATTTATTTATCTATTTATTTATTTATTTATTTATTTATCTATTTATTTATTTGTCTATTTATTTATTTGTTTGTTTGTTTTGTTTGTTTGTTTGTTCGTTCGTTACTGCTAGTAAGTTTGAAATGAATACAAGTTAATAAAATGTAAGATAAACTAGCCCACTCCTGAATGAGTAAGACTCGTGCTCAGGAGGGGATTCCAATACAAACAAAAATTATATTAATATTGAGAGTGAATACAGATTAAAAATTGTTTAATATGTTTAAACCCAAACTATAAATCCAACACAATTTAAAAAAAAAAATATTAATTTGGTGAGTATTCGTGGTTAAATAATATTAGAATAGAATTTGTTTAATAATCTGGGACTTTGACTCACGCTATGATAAGAAGCTGCATTGGTTTTACATTTAGGTTTAGATAAACGCAGAGAATTCATATTTTTAGTTCTATATTTATGTATATACCTTTCAAAGTTATTAAGATTTCTGTGACAATATTTTAATAAAATAAAATAATAAATTTGTTTAATGTTGAAAACTTTGAAATGTTTAAACAACAATTCAGTTCAGTAATATTTCTGCTTTTTTAAACAAATTTTAATACTTTTTTCTATAGTAAAATTAACGGATATAGGTTGGATTTATAAGTTCCACCCCCACCTATAATACCATAGGTCTACATAAATAAAGATTGAAATAATGCTAAATAAATTATATGTAAACAGTTAATTGACAAAATATTTCTTAGAACAACATGTTTTACATAAATTATTACAAATATAATGAATATGATTATTCCATTTCAAATAATTATCAATAAGTATATGTAAGTATTTAACCTCCTTAACTTCATTAATAACTGAACAATTGAAATTTATATGGGAACAGTCAAAATTATGCATTTTAATTTGCAGAGTAGATGAAATTGGTTTATTACCTTTATTATTTATAGAAAATGGGATAGCTATTGTTTTATTTTTATTAATTACAAGTGAATTTAAATCGAATAAATAAAAATAGAAGTAGCTTAAAAATCGTAATTGAATCAAATAGAACACAAAATATGTAGTGTGAGTTCCGGAACGTGTTGACATTTGTGAAGCATTCATTTTTTCACAGAATTTCAACGAACTGCGATGTTTGTGACCAATCTCAATCAGGGAAATGAAGCACACCTATTGGGGAATCTGTAAGGACAACGTCTTCCCACGTCGGTCTGAAGTCCGCAAGCCTGTTGGTCCAAGCCAATTTCCCGCCTCTATAACTCTAAACTTCGTGATCAGACTCATCAGTAATTTATTGGTAACTTAATTCTTGATCCTATTACCAGCACGGTGGGAACGGGCAGAATTTGTGCACTAGATCACTGATTGCTTCACCTTCTCTACACAAATACTACTGTTATTAATTTTATTGTGAACGTGACCAGCTAGGCCTACTCGAACTGATTAGAGCTTTAGACAAGCAAAGCGGAAATCTTATCTTGAAGAAGACTAGTTACTATGTGGAAGCTTTGTGACACAAAATTGATTCGGATTATTTTGGCTAAAATACTGCGCACAACATTCAAATCGAGAAGTGTTGCCTTCCATGACGTTTTCAATTAGTTCCCTATCAACTTTTCTGGGTTTTTCGAGGGCCGACGTCGGGACATCCTTTCAGACTTACATTAGCCCATTATGTGCTGTGTACAGTATATGCGATGTTTGTCCGAGCCCGACAGGTGGCCAGAGTGGCATTCGTGAATCCGATGCTGATACGTGTGTAATCCTGCTTCAACCCTGCAGAGTTAGGTTCCCTCCTAATAAGCCGTAGGACCCGGAGCCCCAAGCCCTTCATATAATCACCGGAAATCCGCACTAACCCCAAGACTTTATCCCAGCCAATTTTTAATGTTGCAAATGATAGATAAAATTGGGAGAAGAAGAGTGTTAGTAGAGTGAAAGGAGGAACAGGTGTACCCCTACAAAGTCCTCTGCAACTTCAGCTTTGTCTATCAAAATTTCTTTACGACTTAGCCGAGGATCGAATCCTAGCCGCCTTGATGGAAGGAAGATTAGCGCGCTAGCGCCGATCCACAGACGCGGCCCTGGATCGATTTAATACTATTCCTAAATGCCACTTTTAGTCGTGCCACCGAAAGAAGAAAGACGATATTAACATACAAATTAAAGGACTACAAATATTTAGTTCAGAAAAGGATATCAATATGGCACATGGATACATAGGTTAATTCCGTATGCCATTTAGAGAAGTTTAACGAAAAAACTGACGAGACAGTTTAGGACATAGTTTCCACTCTTAGCTATTGACGTAATTCAGGCTGTAAACGAAGCTGCCCTGAAGCATGGGTTTGATTTTCGCTTTGGCTGATTACACTGTACAACAAATTTCAACTTTTTGTCGCTCACAGAAAAGAAAATATGCGATTTTAATTAATTGGCATACGCTGGTTTCAAACCTGAAGTCCGTTTTTCTCTACCAACTAACATTGAGGAGGTATTCAATTTTTCGCAACATCTCTAGTATCGTTGTGTATTGATACTTTGTTTTTAGAGACGTTTCAGAAATGATACTGCTGGAATCACTCCATCCATCTTAACCAAATCATACATTATCAAAAACAAGCAAATATATTTTTCTAATGATGATACAATTTTATTTTATGTAACAAAGCAAAATTTCTCACCTTTTCAAAATTTATTCCTGGATGACTTACGCCGATAAGATAGCTCCGAAACATTTGTGATAAGTTGCCAGCAGTAATCAGCAAGCATGTTGGTTGCTGCTTTACCTTTGTGATGGCTTTCGATTTCTAACGTGTCCTGATGAAACCTTTCCCCATGTTCGTCGCTGATGTCACCCAAATTCGATGGAAAGAAATCCAAGTGGGAATGGAGAAAGTGAATCTTAAGAGACATATTGCATCCCATTAATTTATAAGGCCTCAACAACTCTTCCTCCAAATCTCTTTAATTGTCTGCTCTGTAGTTTCCCAGAAAACTCACACAAACCGATTTAAAGGCAAGCCAAGTCGTTCTCTCAATTGAAGTGAGAGTCTCCTCGAATACAGCATCGTGCAGCAGATCTCGTATTTGTGGGCGTAATATCTTAAATCTGCTACACAGCACTGTATGAAACGCTACTTCACTATCACAATGATTTACTCACAATATAACACAGTCACAATGATTTACTCACAATGTAAGCACGATCTGCACAGAATGAAGTATTATAAGACACTATTTCATTTATTCACAATAGACACCAGGAAATTTCGTATACATTAACATTCCTAGAGATTTAACAGCCCCTAGGAGTAAAAAACCGCGAGAAAGAAGGGGAAAGTTACCCAGATTCAGACAATATCGCCGCACCCCCCCGCAGGAACAAACACTTTCAGTGAAGGGTGCTATAGCAATATCTCAACACTGTTAGGTGATATGCAAAAATCAATATTTTCATATTCTGTAGGTCCTAAACCATGATAATTGATGCATTTTGTCTGTGAGGAAAACAGTGTTGTACAGTGGTACCTGGTTGGGTAAACTTCGAGTTTTCCCCTCCTGTAAGACGAATGTCAGGTAATCACACGACAAATCATCGGCCTGATCTCGCAAATTTACTTCTCGCTGTCACCAATTCTATCGATGATAAATAATTAATAGCTAATGTAGTGTCGTTAAATAAGTGGCTAAAATCTTATTCAGTGTTACGAGTGTTATAGCATTGCCTTACAATTCTAAATAGCTTGTACAACTGTGAAGAAGTGGTGAAATAAGCCACAGTCGGTCGAGTAGTAACACTTTTGGAGAGTGTGCGACAGTAACTACTGACAATTTATATTTTAATAACTATAATTGCACAATATTTAAGAAAGTTACATGGAAATACAAAGCAATGGAGATTCGTTACACAGTACACAGTACAGTTTCTTTAAAACCATATCCTTCAGGTGGCTTGCATTGCAATCAACACATATGCCCTGTATTTAACCGAGAATGTATGGTGAACATTGACTTCCCGTGGACTCTTCCTGTGATAGAGCAGCAATCTCTGCTCGAATTTTATTCTTCTCTTAAATCTTCAATCTTTGCTGGTAGTGTTTGGTATACAAGTGCTTTATCCCACCGAGTCAGGTCCGGTGATCTAGCGCACCATGTCGTTTTGGAAACATATCGCGTATAGTATCCATTGAAGTCCTGGCCCTAAGACTTGTCGCTGTTTCTTGTTAGAACATGTCCGTAATTTTCAGGATGGAGGAAGTTCTCCAGCATAACCTAAGGTACTGCATTCTCGTCCACTGTTTCGTAGTGTTCGCTTCACACTGTAACTTTCTTGAAATGAAGATGAACCTCAAAAATATTTTTTTGACTGTAATAAAAACAATTGTGTTCATTTACACAGGCCGAAAGGTGAAAACTGCTTCATGATGTTAGGATTTGTGCGGTGTAACTCAACAATTGTCTACAAACTCTATGGGATTTATTTTATCATGCTGCAACAACTTTTGTATCACACAGATTTTAGAGATGAAATTTCTCTTGGAGTAATATTTTTCTCACACTTCTGTTAGACAGTCGGAGCGACAATGCATGCCTTCCAACAGACCGGTGAAGAATTTAATTGACTGTCGCTATTACATGCAATCTGTTTTCAGATGTTGGCACATTCTTGCGGTGTTGTGCACAACACTCATCTTGTACTGACGCTATTGTACTTCTCCTTTCCACACATTGAAAAATGGTATTGGAAGAAGGAGCATTATGCCACTGGAGCTGATGTTCAAATTTTTGTTGCGTTCCTGTGATATAATAAATTGTTTAAAAAAAGCAGCTCGACACAAGCAACATGCTTCTGTACTGTCCAACATTCCATAGTGTCAGTGTCAGCAATGAAGCATTGAACTAAACTATCATGATTCTTTTTGACGAATTCTGGAGCGCGCGGTAACATTTTAAATAAAAACAAAATTACGGCTATTTGAAATGTGTCAGTACTCTTTGTCGCACTTTGTAGTTTCTGCTAATGGTACGAATAGTTGTGCCGGCTGGAGGTGACTAGCCAGCAGGCTATATTGCTTCTCTATACGACTTCCATGAGTGTGCTCCAATGTTATGGGGAAACGGCCTCCAGGATACATTATGAATGTTCTCATTACTGGATATCGTTGTCCTACGGAGAAAGATGGAGCATCTGAAAAATTTTCACATCAACTGGCGTCCCGATATTGCTCGAGAATAGTCTGTTTATCTACTGGTAGAGGCCAGCCTGAGTCATATCTGTGGTATCTGCGGGGTTGAAATGTCACCTACAAGATTTATCATTAAATTCACCCCAAATTTTTGGAGGTCGTATGCATAGTGTAAGTTTCTGTATGAGCTACATGCAGAAAAACTTGCATCCGCTCCTTCTGTGCATTAGACACAAGAACGCTTTCTTCATATATCAACACATTCTTCGTCACTCGTCTTTTGAACTTGAATCTTGAAACTCGACTAAATGACTGATATGGTGTTTGTTGCAGGTGAAGCAGCATGTTACTTCCCCATCGAGCTACAAGGAGAGTACGTGATGCAGTCGACGTCGGTGACGCCGGGCGGCCAGGTTCAGTACTCGCAGGTGAACATCACTGCTGAGGCCATCCCCATTTGGGGCCACTGTCACCGCCGCCTTGGCAGCAGCGTCATCCTCACAGACAGGTGAGTGTCATTAAGTCCTAATACAATCTTACTTCATTCTTATAGTTTCAAGGATATGTATAATATTTATGTTCTTGGAACAATCATTCATATCCGGCTCCAATGCAAATATGAACTTCTTAGGACTTTTCACAGATTTTCGTAGGTAACTGGTTTCATAATCACTTTCTTCGTTCATTTTTTCGGTATTTTTACGCGTAAAACTCTTATTGCCGCTGTGAAATGCACACTGAGCACTGGACGTGTTGGAATTCTGCACCACTTGAAAGGTCCATGGAAGAATATTACAATCATATTAAAAATTGAATTTGTGAAAAATTGTGACTTGTGGGGTTTCCGCAATTCACGATTCATTTATGGTCCAATTATGAAAACCGCGCGGTAGGTACGACTCATTTCGTCCTTAGGGAGGCTAGCGCAAAGGTACCGTTAGCGGACTCTTTTCATTACTAATAACTTATTTATTTCCCGGAAGGGGAAGGGTGAACTACTAGCGTTACGTCAGTCGTACTGAACTATTACACCAACACCGGCTATGCACATTCTCAGCCATACCAGCTGACTATGCTAAGGCTCGCTACTTATTCAGGTTTCTATTTATAGACCTTCCTACATACTCTAGGCTAGCCCCCTCAGCATGCTATCAACCAGTGATCGGAGAAATGCTATGTCTATGAGAATGTAATGGAAATCGGCCGGAGTGAAATTCTCAGTTGGTTATCTAATGACGCTGTATCAAATACTAGGTTATTTAGCGCCAATGGAGTTGGTGATGGCGAGATGCCACTTGGCAGGATGAGGCCTGGGATTCACCAGTAGATTACGTGACATTTTCCTTACGGTTGGGGAAAATCCCGGAAATTATCCAAATGGAGAACTCCTACAGAAACCAATTTGCGACCTAGTCCGCCACAAATGTCACTACGGATTTTTCGATAAAAAAATTCCAGGCTTGACAGGTTCATGGTCTAAACCACGCCCTACCGCAGGGTTATTTCTCTTGTTAGCGAAGAGAAGTGTACTGTAAGCGTGTGAACAGTAGCCTGTAGCATTGTATTATGCAGTTGACGAATATTTCACACGAACTACCAAAATTACATATATTAAGTGTTTGCTGGAATATGTAAGTTTTCATTATAGCCAAGTTTTACGCATATCGTAACAATTCATTTTCTTTAAGACTTTGTAAATAATATCCTGCTTTACAATGAATAGTTGCTCTAAAAACGCACTTAAATGAAATCATTTACTTCACACCCAAATAGTACGAGTATGATGAACTTTTGTTTTCTGAACTGCAGACAAAAACCATTGTCTGTACTCTCAAGAAGTAAATATTTCACTGCATTTATAAATTGTACAGTAAGCAGATGTAACTAATTCTCCACATATTCACGTCAAATAGCTAACGTTATATTGCAGTCATTTCAAGTATTATTGTTCTTATATCGGCATTAAAGTTATTAATGTCATAATATAGTTTCTAATGAGATTGCGAACACAGTTCTCTGTTTTCAAACTTAGTATTTCAGTCAGTCAGACAATTCTTAGAGTAGTTGCTTCTGTGAGAATTCAGCATATAAATGAGTCAGCGAACGAAAACCTTTGGAAAGTAGTCACAGATCAGGACGTCCAAAACAACTGGATGTATATGCTGAGAGAGCATTAACGAGGAGAGTAAAGCAAAATTCTCAAATCAGTGCAACTAAATTAGCAGCTAGTGTCAAGAGTGACTTGAATATTAGTATTTCTGCTAGCAGCGTTCGTAACTACCTAAGAGCTAACGAACTACATGGGAGAACAGCCCGACGAAAATGCTTTGTAAGCGAACAAAAGAGAAAGAAGAGACTACACTTCGCAAAAACACACATCAGCACCACCCAAGAATTTTGGAACAAAGTCATTTTTACTGACGAATCTAAATTCAATATTTTTTCTTTCAGATGGAATAAGAAAAGTCTGGAGGACGAAGAATAGAGAGCTACAAATGCAAAATTTCCAACCCACTGTGAAACATGGTGGTGGTGGTGGTGGTGGTGGTTCTTTATTGGTATGAGGCTGCATGAGTGGCTCTGAGGTAGGGACCTTGCATTTTATCGACGGCGTCAAGGATCACCAACAATATATAAATATACTAAAGACTAATCTTCATACATCTTCAGAAAAAAATGATGATTAGACAAGATTTTATATTTATGCACGATAATGACCCCAAGCACATCGCTTTCAATATGCGCTTATGAATTCTGTATAACACACCAACGGAATCGCCCCCACAGTCTCCGGACATCAACCCCATTGAGAATTTATGGGAACATCTGAAAAGACGAATTCGTTCAAGGCAAATTTGCAACAAACAAGACCAGAAATACGCTTTGGAAGAAGAATGGAGAAAAGAATTTCCGTGCTTCAGTAACTTCAAAGTTAGTCGAGTCGATGCCACGCCGCGGAAGCCGTCTTGAAATCCAAAGGGCTCCCAACCAAGTATTGAACTCCGAAAGTAAAGACAAAAACACCCATAATATGGGACTGTAAATGAATATTCTTTATTTGTTGAATTTTGTTGTTAATGTATAAATTAGATTTTGTGTGTTATTTTTGTGTTAAAACAGAGGAAACTGCGTTTATTTGACTTTGTAGGCGCATATTTTTGTTACTGAGTATATTATTATTTATTATTATATTATATTAACTCTGTCTGTAATATTAAGTGTACCAGTACTTTCTACACTAACTGTAGGTTAAGTTGTAACAATACGAATTCTGCGTTTCCTACTTACTAAAGTCGGATGTACTGTAAGTGGAAGTGAATTTGAGGTGACGTTCCTGAATACGGCCCTTAGTGTATAATTTTTTGTCCTGAAAGGCTGCCACCAGCAGGCCTACATAGGACAAAGGCGAATTACCTACTTCATGGCATCGAGGGCGCTGTCGGTCGGGAATTAGACTTCGCATAAAGGGAATACTGTGAGCATGTATATAATACATATTATCTTTATTTTATTCTTGTTTTAAATTATGAAATATCATCATCATGTGCCGAAATGAAATATTAGACTATTTGAGTGCTTTTTTGACTAATCGAGGACTATGAAAACGATTTCAGTATCAGTACTCATAATTAAATGGAAAATGTATCATGGCTTTCAGCTGCTTTAGTGTTGTGTAGAGTCCTTGATGCGTTTCACAAAGTCGCACAAAAGAATAAGAGGCCCACGTGAAATTCCATTATGTTAGGTAGCCTCGAATTTCTGAAATTACTCTCTTGTCTTAATACTAGTTGCTTGTAGCGATTATTATATTGTCTGCAAGCGCTTCAGCCGTTACATTTTTCCATGAGCTTTACGCTTCCTTTATGTTACGAGTGGGAAATTGTTTGTAGTTTTACAATAGGTTTGCATATAACACTATAAACTTCTTACTTGACGGGTTCTCCGTGGGAAATATGAGACAGGAAGAGGTAAATAGCAATGAGAAGGAGAGCCTCGGAGTAATCATCTGAGATTCTGTGCCCGAACATATTTGCTGGATCATATGTTTCCCGCAACGTTATGTAAATTGCCCCATTAAGAGGTTCACAATTAGGACGGAACGGCTCTTCCGCAATTCGGTTCCACGTTAACAACCGCGAGACATCTGTGCTCGACGCGATGGAAGGCTCAAGTTCTGTTGCGCTCTAGAAATGTCTGTCTACAATTTAGTCCACTATGTAATGAGTAATGACGCTTTTATACGCTGTCAGTATTCATAGTAGATTACATGATAACTTAGAAGTAGTAGTAGGCCCCTAATGGCAGCAGTAGTTGTATTTCATTTAACTATTTTTTCCACTCAAGAGTTTATTCATTGTGAAAACTCAACGTGGACAAGGAATGGTCCATGAATTTTACCTGGAGCTCTCTATCAGGGAAAGGGTAATTTACTTGTAAATCTACGGCATAGGCCTTCCAGCTTTATCTCCTTCCCTCACCCTTTGAAATCCATCGCCCTGGGCCGGGTTTGAACTTGCAAATTTTGATTCAGAGTAACAAATGTGACATTGAAAAATTCCTTTGCAGAACAAAAAGTGGTATTTGTTCGGATCAAATTTCTAGACATTTAAAGGACAAAACTAAATTCTTTCAATAATTTATTATTATAATACACTATTAAAATTACTGAACATATTGGAAATTAAATCAATGACTAGGCGTCAATGTGTTCGTAACCGGTAGTTTACTGTTCTGGATGGGTACCAGTTGGACATCTAATCATGCATGCATTAAAATATTTTTATTGTTTTTAATCATTATACTGTACATAATTCGCGGAGAAAAAAATGCGTTTCTTTAAAGTCCGAACCCTGCGCGAACTCGGCCCGAATCCGACAAGCATAATAAATTTCAACCCGAGCTCGATTCAGGGGCCGGACGGAGCCTAGACCCGCGGACTTGACCCGAGCTCGTGCAGACCTTTAGCACCTACACTGTGTTTACTGAATGTTGAGTTGTGCTAAAAGTTGATTCTTGTGGACTCAATTTTTTTACTTCTCTTTTCATATTTATATTTCCAATTTTGCTACGACAACTTGTACTATTTTCATTTTCTCGTGGCACACCAGCGGATCTAGGGATATAGACATGCGTAATGTGGGCTATGTAGCTTTCTTCTACATTTGTATATTATTTAATTGGAATTCCAGCGCTGTTGGTATGGCGTTCATACAAATGAAGACTTAGTTCTTCACCATTTTCCTAGATCATTATATTCCCAGATTGCTCGGCTTTATAGGCTTTGACGGTAACAACTTTTGTCAGGTTAACTTTACTGGCATCTAGATGTTACATAAGGAGTCACGTCATAACTCCCATTTGAATTGAATTAGCGACTGTACTGCCATCTCGTGTTCGTTTACGGCGGACGGGTAGTGATCCTGGCGGTTGTTTTCTTCAAAGCGCTACCGACTTTAACATAGGGCTGAGCAATCTGTTATATATGTGATCTAGGCCAATTTATATATAGTATAATTACCGAAATATGTATATATTTTTCATATCTACTCTCTTATTTCTTTCTTTTCTCACAATTTTTTCCATATCTGTCCCATAGTCTAGTTGCAGGAAGAATGACAAATTTTCCATCCACCATCGACACTGAATGTTTTGTTGAAGCGTATCAAACTTCGAAGCGTCACATCATTCGAACGAGCTGTATAGTTTTTGATTGCAACAGACGCGACGGTCGCGCTTTGTCAAGTATGATAATAGTCGTTCCTTTGAGAACAAGAAATGCGGAGAATAAGCAACGATGAGAGATAAGTCTGCGTTCTACAACATGAATTGTAAGTTGGATCTGGAGCATATAATTCCACAGTACTTGATGTAATATCGTATACGTACCCAGAAACCTCAGTCTCATAAACCGGAGATTAATATGATTAAAGAAATGGCAGCTTAATTAATATGTTCAGAAAATATCGCCCGGAGTGAGTAATATATCAAATTCAAATCACAACGACAAAGTATCCAATTTTTCGGAATTGTGAGCACTCTTCACCAGGAGAGACGAGGTCGGACTCAGAGCTTGTCAGTATTGCGTAGTCCTCATTTTATATTATTTCAATTACTCCTTCTTCCCTTTTGAAGTGTTGGGAGACTTGCCCGTTGTGCGACTACACAAATTGGTCCTTCCATCTGCGTAGGGTCTTCCTTGTGCTTGATAATATAGGCTAGGGGAGATTGTTGTAGGCCTACCTTTAGCATAGTGTACCTTTGAACATTTTTTGTTTTTTTAATTTTTGCTGCTACCTAGAGGACTCATAATGAAGTAGATTGTAGAGAAAGCCGCTAAGTAGCTCTGGTCATAGCTTCAGTTTGATTTATTCCAAAGTGTGAGATCCGTGGACAAAATAAGTATTTTTAATACCAAAAGTAAACATTTCGTTCATTGATGTATGTTTTCTAACACAAAACCAGATTGCATTTGTTAATATCTTTCAAGTACGGTGTGTTCCCTATCATCTAGTGAGTAATAACATATTTTAATTTCCATGATTTATTTGACTCTCTAGTTTTCAGAGCCATATTTGTTTAAACGTGCACCCTCTTGTGCCTTCGAACACAAAACATCTTGTACCATGGAACATGTTCCAAATTACATGATACTATCGGTTTTTGTTGTTCTTTTATTTTAAGGTCATGTCACGAAGTAAGTCTGGAATTAAAGAGGTCCCCAATTGATTCGGATGTCTTGAAGAAAGCTATTGAAGTATTTATTGCTTCTCCAGGAAATAAAATCTAAATCAGAGAAGCCTGCTCTGGTTTATGATTGAAAATAGATTTTAAATATAATTGTCAGTTTTTACAGCTATATTCCCACCTATATTCCATGTGTTCCAACTTACAAGAGGATATGTTTCAAGGTACATGATCCTGTTGTACCTTTGAACACATTACATATCCCTTCATTTTATTTTTTCCATCCTTAATAGATCTGTAAAACAGGAAAATACATACAGGAAGTTGTAAAGGAATCTTCAATAATTATTTCAAGCATTTTCTCATTTAAAAATTTCATTTCCCAAAATTAAAGAAAATAAAATGTGAAAACTGTTTAAAGGTACAACAGTCTCCCGTACTGCTTATAAAGGTAGCTCGTGTGCGCGAACGTCTTTGGCGCTTCTGGCGCAGATCTTCGCATTTCATTGTATCTCCAAACCTCTTAGGAACCGCATACATTCATTCATAGTGTTCTGCCCAAGGGCAGGTCTTTCACTGCAAACCCAGCATTCTCCTTCAGTCTTTCCTATTTTGTTCCTTCCTCATAGTCTCCGCATATGATCCATATATCTTAATATCGTATATTATTTGATATTTTCTTCTGCCTCGAACTCTTCTCCTGTTCACCATTCCTTCCAATGCATCCTTCAGTAGGCAGTTTCTTTTCAGCCAGTGACCCAACCAATTTCTTTTTCTCTTCCTGATCAGTTTCAGGATCATTGTTTTCCACCCACTCTCTCCAATACAGCATCATTTCTTATTTTGTCTATTTCACATCCTCTGTCCTCCATTTCCACATTTCAAATGCATCTAGTCGCTTCTGTTCACTTCGTCGTAATGTCCATGTTTCTGCCCCATACAATGCTATACTCCACACAAAACACTTCACTAGTCTCTTCCTTAGTTCTTTTTCCAGAGGTCCGCAGAAGATACTCCTTTTTCTATTAAACGCATCCTTTGCCATTGCTAGGCCTATACTCTTTTGACTTCCTGGCAGCAGCTCATATTACTGTTTATAGTACACCCCAAGTATTTGAAGCTGTCCACTTGCTCTACTGCCTCATTTAGAATTAGCAAGTTTACCTTTATTTTTCTTCCTATGACCATGGTTTTCGCCTTCATCCCATAGGCTACTGCTCACAGCTGTCATTGTAGCTCCAGTAGCATATCCCTTAGTATCATCTCTTCTATTAACAATGCCATATCATCAGAAAATTTTATGCACTTTATTATTCTTCCTCCTACTATCACTCTTCCCATGTCCTGAAAACAGTTCTTCACTAAATTTTGTAAGTAGATGTTGAACAGGGTAGGTGATAAAGGGCATCCTTGACGTACTCCTTTCTACACTTCACTTTCTTCTGACATTTCTTCTCCTATTCCGGTTACAGACAATGATTAATTTTATTTTCTGAAATGTTCATAACTTTGCAAACAGATACCTCTACATCTTCTTCACTTTGTGCCATCGGTATCTGATCATCTGCAGATATTACTTCATTTCATTATTATCTTAAGAAACTTGGAAAACACAGAGTGAAAATCGGATATAATTATCAGTATATCACGAAGTGAAAACAAAAAAAAATCGTCTGAATTTGTAGTCAGTGTCCTCGATTGAACACAAACAATTTACTACTGATAACATCGGCAGAATCTGTTTAGAATCCAGCGATATTCCCGAGGGAAAGATGATCATCCCCTGCTGGAAGAAAGTTCTTCCCTGCAGCACATCATATAGACAATGCTAAGTAATCTTTTCCTTATTTTTTTTAAGTACAGAATCAACAAGACATAAAAACACAAGCTATTAAACAGAGTAGAAGTGGTGTAACTGTGCAGATTTAAGGGGATAATAGAAAACATTGAAATAAATAAACATAAGCATATTATGCGTTTTGTAATTAAGTGTATGTTTAATTAGAAAATTAGGCTGAAAATCTGCGTAATTTAACAATAGCGCATTGCTGACTAACTACGAATACATATACGAAATCAGGTCGGCATCCCGTCCCTTAGTGACTGCAGTACCTGCAGAAACCTGCAGAAAAGTATATTCTATTATCCATGTCCTAAAAAGGATAAAATGTTCATCTCCCCTCTTGCTTAAAAAAACTCCCTTGTGCACACGCTTGTATTTGCCTCAGAGGTCTGCATCGAACGTTTTCGCTCGAGCGCCAAGTAGTTCATAGGATAATCCGATAGGTAGCGCACATGAATGATGGGTAAAATTGTCACGAGCGATAAATCCTCGAATGGTATAAGCCGAGAGTTAGGCATTCGTTCTTGTTACAGTGATGAACTGTGTAGTAACATCATAGATGTTTATCAGTTCAAAACTTTGCAGTGTTTAACTAACCTCTCCATAGTACAACTACAAAACTTGCTTTAAAATGTAATATAAATGTTGCAGGTAAATGTTTTTTTTTTTTTTTTTTTCCACACAGGAATGATTTTGTTTTTGCCACATCTGATAGATGTTATTGGATGTAAATGTAATTATTATAAACGGAGAACACAATCACGATAATGCAAGAAATGTATAAAATTGTCTAATAATAATAATAATAATAATAATAATAATAATAATAATAATAATAACACTAGGGAACAGCTGTTCTGCGGTAAAAAAGAAAGTTGGTTATTGGTATGGAAACCGATGCCCTGAGTTCGAAAAAAATTTCGTTTTTTATGTATCACGTCTAGTTTTGTCGCAATTTCATTTTTTTTAATATCTATCGCCGCGCAGTATTCACTATACGGTAAGCCGAGGTGCCCCCTCGCTGATGGCACTAAATATCCACAACTAAATATTTTTGTTCTAATATTTATCTCAGAAAGATGTTTCATCATCCCATGCCCTATTACCCCATCCCCTTTCTCATTTTCCGAGAAGTTGTTTACAGAAAACCCTAACAATTATACAGTTCTTAAATCTTGTCGGTTGAGCAGTTGTCTTCCTTCTGTGAACACGTGTGAATTTTGTTACAGTGCCAGTGGTGTCCCTAGAATCGTATTGCAAAAGCGTGATTTTAAAAACTGAATATGGCGAATACATCAGGATTTCCTCAGAAGTTTGCTATATTTCTGGGTTTTATACTGTATGTTCGAAAAGTACGTAAAATAGATTCATTTGTAAAGAAACTGTATTTTGCGTACTTCAAAAATAAAAGTTGTTGACATGGATAAATCATTTTCAACTCATAGTGTGTGTAACAGTTGAAAAGTTGTGTAGAAAGATTACGTTACCGGTATGCAGGAAAACGGAAAGCAGAGCCATTTGCTATACCAATGGTATGGCGTGAGCAGAGGAATCACTATGATGACTGTTATTTTTGTATGTGTAATGTTACTGGTTACAACAAAGAAAACAAGAAATCAATTAAGTATCCAAATCTTCAATCAGCTTTGAGGCCTGTTCCTCATGGACCCGACTTACCTGTACCTATACCACTAGCAAATTTTGGTGACAGTGAATCTGAAAGCATTTCTCCGAATACAGATACTGAGATGTCTTCTGATCCAGACAAATTTGACAATTCACCGAAAAAAATTTACCCAACCCGAGCTGAATGACTTGGTAAGGGAATTAGAACTCACCAAAAAGAGAAGTGAATTACTAGGCTCTAGAAGAGAAGAACATGTTGGCACCTGGAGTTACATTTTCGTGGTACAGGAATCGTGAAAACTTTTCCGGAAATACTATACACAGGAAGATAGACTGGTATATTGTACAGATGTGAGAAATCTACTAAAACAATTGGGAGAGGAGATATATGAGCCCAAAAGTTGGAGGATTTTATTGATTCTTCGAAAAGAAGCCTTAAAGCAGTATTGCTTCATAACGGCAATACATTGACGTCCAAACCACTTGCACATTCTACAATCCTATAAGAATCATATGAAACATTAAGATTGGTTCTTGAAAAAATTAAGTATCATGATCATGAGTGGCAAATATGCAGTGACCTGAAGTTTGTTGGTTTACTATTGGGACAACAGGTAGGATGCACAAAATTTCCGTGCAAGTGGGACAGCAGGACCAGGGACAAATATTGGAATATTGTATGCTGCCTGAAAGAAAGCAACTAAAGCCAGGAGACAAAAATATTAACAACGTTAAGTCTCGTTGCTCGTAAGAAAATTATACTACCTCCGTTACATATAAAACTGGGAGTTACGAAGCAGTTTGTCAAGGCACTACACAAAAATCTCCCTTGTTTCCAGTACTTATGTACGAAATTTACTTCTTTGTCACACGCTAAAGTCAGAGAGGGAATATTTGATGGCCCACAAATTCGAAAGCTGATGATGGACCATAATTTCACCAGTACAATGAACGAAACAGAAGAAAGTGTATGGAACGTATTCAAAGAAGTTGTGAAGAAATTTCTTGGTAACGTGAAGGATCCACGGTACAAAGAAATTGTAGGAAATATGTTGGACACGTTCAAAGTGCTCGGTTATAACATGAATCTAAAGCTTCACTTTCTAATGACTCATATAGATTACTTTATTGCGAATTTAGGAGTTCTCAGTGAAGAGCAAGGTTCCACCAGGTTCTAAAAGAGGTAGAGCGACGATACCAGGAACGTTGGGCTGTAAATATGATGGCGGATTACTGTTAAAGCATTGCACGTGATGACTCTTGCGAGGACTTCACAGACATTAAGATTCCATGGAAAGAGAAAAGGAGAAACCAAGAACGTCTAACATAATATATTCTGAAGGTAAGCTTTCTGCTCTTATAATTTCGTTTAGTAAGATGTTCCCCTTGAATATAGACCTAATGTTTCTATGAATTCTTATCTGTTTCCTTTATTGTTATACAACTTAGAAAAAAATAGATGGACGTGTTAACGATTGAGATACACAAAATAATTATATGATTTCAATGAACACGCTGTAACTTATAATTTTATTTTATGGCAAAATAACGTTTTGCTAAATTGACAAAAAAAACCTGACGTGATACGGCAAAACAAAATACATTTTTTAATTCAGTGCACCGAAATTAGTAAAAGTGGCATATTTATATTTGTACCGCAGAAAAATGTTTCTATTTGTTCCTAGTGTAATTAATGTATCAATCGTTGCGTCTGTAACAGTTGTGCAGCATGATTATTCGTTGCATTATATTTTCTGTGACGTTATCTCTGTACTAATATTGTTATTAATCTACTGCTATATCAATCATATTTTGTAAAACGTTTCTACATTGTCGTAGTATATAGGCGGAACACTATGTATGGACCTATCATATTATATATGTGGTAAATCAAATATTGAATAATTATTAATAGCAACAATAACTGTATATCGAAGTTTTTCATACTATTTTATTTATAACTTCATGTTCCTGTTTTGGTACGTTCCATTGACTGTTCCATTAAACGTTTGTCATAAACGCAGAAAATAAAGCCTTATTTTTACCGTGTGAGCAAAACATATGTGTATCTTATCTGTCACCTTCAATACAAGATAAGACATGTCGGTGAGATAACTTTGTATTGTGCTTCTATTTATTACGAGCGTATCACGACCGATCGTATCTCACTCGAGGGTGCGCCACTCGACCGAGTTCAAGCGAGCGATTTAACTCCAATGCAGCACTCTGATTTCCCCATTTTGACTATGCTGATATTTTACTGACTGTCATTTCCAGCGACAACAAAACGAAACTTCAACGTGTTCATAACATGTGTGTACGTTTTGTAAGCAATAAGCGTAAATATGACCATATTACCTCATCCCTGGAACAAATAGGTTAGTTTAAACTAGATAAGAAAAGAAATTTACATTCACTTTTCTTTCTCTTCGAAATCTTGAACTCTTCTACTTCTTCGTACCTGTTGTCTCGCTTCACTTACCTTTCTTCCCACCATAATCTGAACACACGCTCTCGCCATGAAACAATACTAACAATAACTTCCCATCGCACCTCATATTCATCCTCTTTCACAATAGCCCTGCCAAGACTCTGGAATTCGTACCTGCTAGCATCAGGGACTGTCGAAATAAAATTGAATTCAAACTCAAACTTACTAGGCACTTGGTCAGTAATTGAGACTCGTTCAGACATGGTTTCTTGTAAATAGTTCTCGTAATCTATCACAAAATACACTATCTACCAAAAAGGTAATTGGGCACTGTTTTTGCCCCTTTAGAAACTCGTGGTACCACCTCTTGTTGCTATAACAACAGCCACCCTGTCTGACATGCTCTCCACTAATTTGTATATGATATCCACTGGAATTCGTCGCCATTTCTCTTGCAACATGGCACTCAGATGGAAAATGGAAGTTGGCCGCATCTCTCGAGACCCCAATCGGCGGTCCAATTCGCCCCGAAGGTGCTCAATGGGATTGAGATCAGGACTCTGTGCAGGCCAGTCCAACCGCTGAACATTATTGTCTGCATACCACTGGATAGTAGCCGCCGAAACATGGGACCAACTTCCATTGTCAAACTGAGTGCCATGTTGCAAGAGGAATGGCGACGCATTCCAGTGGGTATCCTACACAAACGAGTGGAGAGCATGCCTGACAGGGTGGCTGCTGTTACAGCAACAAGCGGTGGTACCATGAGATTCTAAAGGGGCAAAAGCAGTGCCCAATTACTTTTTGGTAGCTAGTGTATTTCAATATCCGGTAATTTCATCACTATACAGTTTTGTTATTCTAGGTTTAATTTGTAATTCAGTAAATACAAC
Source organism: Periplaneta americana (assembly GCF_040183065.1). Taxonomy (NCBI): domain Eukaryota; kingdom Metazoa; phylum Arthropoda; class Insecta; order Blattodea; family Blattidae; genus Periplaneta; species Periplaneta americana. Next base: position 87,787,217 of record NC_091126.1, on the reverse strand, counting down.
AAATATTCTTTATACACTGTCACACGTTAAAAGTGTTAAAATTGTTTAAAAAAGTTATTTACCTTCGACAGACGGCCCGTTTCGACGCTATTTGTCGTTGTCTTCAGTGTCTCTTGAACCACTGCTGATTTTGGCTCTGCGATGTGCAGTTGTCGATGGTAGGGGTGGGGGTGTGTTGTTCCTATGGTGGGGGTTGGCTGTCTGTATGTTATGACGTATTATGATGTCAAACAATGTGTGCGTATTGAACTGTAGTTGCGTATTAAGTATGTAATGTGGGTGTGCTATTGTATTCTTATATATTTCGTATTGTTCTAGGATATTTAACTGTAAACTTTTTGGTGTGATGTGTAAAATTTCCATATCTGTTTCTATATTATTGTAGTCATGATTATTGTCGATAATGTGATCTGCATAATTTGATGTAATGTAAGGTTTGGTTATAGCTTTAATATGTTCGTTGTATCTTGTATGAAAGGATCTTCCTGTCTGTCCTATGTAAAACTGTGGGCAACTATTGCATTTTAATTTATAAACTCCAGTTGAATTATATATATTTGAATGTATAGTGTGGTTATTTAAGTATTTCTGTGTTGTATTATTTGTTTTGTATGCAATTTTGTACTTTAGTTTTCTGAATGAAGTTGCGATTTTGTGGGTATTCGTATTGTGATATGTTAATGTTATGTATTTATTCTCGCGTGCTGTTTGTGTTGGTTTGGTTTGTTTTTGTTTTGCCTTTTTTATTTGTGTCTATTATGTTAGGGTTGTATCCATTGTCTTGTGCTATATATTTTATTGTGTTTAATTCTTCCGTGTAGTTGTCTTTGTTCATTGGTATATTAATTAATCTGTGTGTCATTGTACGGAAAGCTGCATGTTTATGTTGTATGGGATGATTTGATGAATTGTGTATATGTGTTGTGGTTGTAGTGGGTTTCCTATATATTTTGAATTCGTGTCTGTTATTTGTTTTGGTTATGGTGATGTCTAAGAAGTTTATAGCTTGCTTATGTTCCATTTCTACTGTATATTTTAATTTGGGGTGTATTTTGTTGAGTTGTTGATGTAGGTTTTCTATTTGTCTTTTGTTTCCATTATATAAGACTATTATGTCATCTACATATCGATGCCAGTACATTATTTTCTCTGCGTGTTTGTTGTTGTCGGTATTTAGTATGTGTGTTTGTTCTATGTTGTGAATAAAGATTTCAGTTAATATACTTGATATAGGTGAACCCATTGGTAATCCTTCAGTTTTGTATAGTATTTATTGTTATGTGTGAAATAATTTTGTTTAGTAATAATTTCTGTGATGTGTAAAATTTCGTTAATATGAGTCTGTGGTATGTTATTTTTGATAAGCATTTCCCGAAGTATTTCTAGTGTTTCTGTTACTGGTATGTTTGTATATAGATTTACGATGTCAAATGATGCTAATGTTGTATTGTGTGGAATGTGTTTGTGTTTTATTTTGTTAACTAAGTCTATGGTGTTGATTATTGTTGTTGGGTTTTCAAATTGTATACTATTTCTTATAATGTTGTCTATATATTTCGCTAATTTGTATGCTGGTGCATTCTTGTAGTTAATAAGAGGCCTGATTGGTATATTTTGTTTGTGAATTTTTGGTAATGCGTTTAGTTTAGGTGCGTGAGGTTTAATTTGTTTCAATTGTTGTTTTTTGTTGTTAGGTATGATGTGAGTGTTTTGATTTATTGTATTTTTGACTATTGTTTGATATTTTGTTGTTGGATCTGTTTTTATTTCTGTAATGTTATTTTCGTGAAAAAAATGTGTTAATTTTATCATTCATGTCTTGAGCATTCATTATTACAGTGCAATTACCCTTATCAGCTTTTACAAATGTCAAATTGTGTGCTTGTTGTTTCTCTCTTAATGTCTTTATTGTTTTAATTTCGTGCATATCGGTTAAAGGTTTGTTTATTTTATCTATGTTTCTTAATAAATCTTGTCGGATGTATTCTTGGTGTTGTGGTTGTGTGTTTTGAATTGCTGTTTCTGCATTGATGATCATTTGCATTTGTTGTGTTCTTGGTGTCTTGTTATATTGTAGGTTATGTTTTAGTCCTTTTTCAAGTAATTTCGTTTCATTTTGGTAAAATGTTACGTTGGTATTGTTACGAAAATTCACAACATCGTCTCTGCTGAACCTCGCTCATATCCGCAACCAGACATTTGTTTTCAGTATTCCTTACGACATATTATTATTATTCCATGCCAAGGGTGTCTACTACGGTAAGATTATCTGGTAGTTTGCTTTATTGTAGGGCAGAGAAATGCATTGCCGTAAATGGACGTCACATTGAGCACCTCCTGTGAACAAGTGTTCAGATCTCAGAAAGTATGTGTTGTACAGGAACATCATTTTATTTTTACTTCAATTTTTATTGTACCTGAGGTTTGAATGTACTTCACTCCCACCCCTTCTACTAATGAAGTTCCAACTGTTCTCCAGACAGAATCAAGGCCGCGTATAGTAAACAGCACTGAGTTAGTGAGTATAGTACATTCTAGAAATATGTTCGCGTTTTCCAGTGACGAAAGAGCTTTCAATATTGAATCATATTTTCGTTTGCCTACGTCGCATCCCGATTTCCCCCACCTGCTTCTGCACACCCATCTGTAAAAGCTGGGCTGTCTTAGCTCTTTTCTGAAAACATAAATTTCTGTTAGGAATTGGACGTTTACGTAATATTATACAACTGTTTAAAATAGGCCCTAACTTAAATAAAAGGGCCTCGTTAAGTAATTAACTGTCACATGATTTCCCCCCCCTTTCTACGATCCTGCGGCATAACCACTTGGACGGACAGTAGATAGCATGTCTGAGTAATTTTATCTGTGCGAGTCGGACAGAAGTGAAGATTGAATTTACAGTCCGTAAGGTACTCTTTTATAGAGTAGGTACAGAATTATTTCAACATGAGTTACTAGTACGAAGGACGATACTGGCAATTGGAATTAGATGAAATAGTCTATAGTGCAATAATATTCACAAACGAACTGAAGCCTGTATCGAAATGAACGGCCACCATTTAAAAAAAAATGTTTAAATATCCATATTATGATTGTTTTTCATTTTAATTTCATTCTCTATATTGTATGCTAATGTGCTGTATACAGTATAATATACACTGCATAATGAATACGTTCGCATAGATAACTCAGTTCGTGAGTAAAAACACTTATTATTAATACAGTACTGCATTTTGATTAAACAAAAACCTAATGAAAATTATCGAACTCAAAATCGCGATACTTCCTAGTTTACATAAATGGATGAACTACTTTTCTTCCCTCCTGTACCTAGTAAAGTGATTTGTTTGTGTTTTACGCCAGTATCATCGAACTACAGTTGTGGAAGGGGTAGCGAACGGTGTTTCCGGTTCTCTAAAGGTATAGCCAGGTTAATATTAAAAATGTTAGTAAAAATAAAATGATGTCCCTGTAGAACCCATGTTTATTAGAGATAAATTTCTTGTTTTGATGCATACCATCACCTCCTAAAATTTTGGATCCTTTTTTAACACCCTGTATAACCATAGTAGTCGAGAAAGCGTCTTAAAATAACCAATAAAAAAAGGAAAGTAGGATTGCATTGGTTCAGGTTAGAGACAATAGAAGAGCTCATTTTTATAAATGGATGTACATCGAGTTCCTTTAACTTATTATTATTAATGTTGTTATCATTAACTCAGTGAATTAACTAGTGCTGTACTTAACTGTGGAATTAGTTATTCAGCATCGATATCGATGGATTTTGTGATCGTGAAAAAGTACTTGATGCGTTTGACGAGTTGATACCTGACGTTTGCCTTACAGCTGGGAGGACCTCAGAATAAGGCCAACCATAAAATAAGTTCAAGGACGATTCGGGACCATGCTTCGTGATCTAAGGCATCATGCCTCGACTCCCATTACGGAATGAGCGCTGGTTCGAATCCTGAAATTTTCTCTAGTATGGGGCCGGTGCCCACTCAGCATTGTAATGAATTTGGGGAGCTACGATAGATAGTGATATCCGGTTTGAAAAAATAGCTATAACGGCTTGGGGAATCATCGTGCCGAGCGCACATTGCCCTCGTTCCGGTTGGATGATCGTTCACCTCTGCTGAGGTATGTAGACGTAACGCCAGCATTCGACTGGCCAGCCTTGGTCTTCATGGGCTGTCGCTCCACGCATTAATTTTACTTACTACTACTACTACTACTACTACTACTACTACTACTGCTGCTGCTGCTGCCTTCTCCCCTCGACTTCAATTCCCCCCCCCCCGGGGAAAGAATATCTTAATGATGGGCAGAGTTCAGAATGAGCTGTCCACAATGATCTGTGTGCCAGTGTGCCAACATTCGATTTCACTGGCACCGAGTGCATGACCCTAGCCTCGGCAGGATGCTGTTTCTTTTTCTAGACCGGTTTGGTTGCTTCTCCGAGAATTAAGTTTAATTCTTCGCTATCTTATTAATAAACTGAAGAGCAGAGTTCTCAATGGGAAGTGACGTCACATCCTCTGGATGAATTTTTACAACTTCAGTATATGACTACATGCGTCTGCATGAAATTATTTCTGGGCTGCCGGCAAATACTTTTTTGTAAGTCATAATGTCATGTGTAGGGTACAATGAAAACTTGAACGTCTTGTTTATGCATTAAGCCGACAGTTCTTGAAATATCCTCATAAAGCAGGGAAGTATGTTTTTATGATTTGAACGTAGAAACATTATCACGTGCAGTCTGCAATAGGAAGTCTGAGAACATATTTTTAAAATGGAGAGACGAGTTTTCTAGATTTAGCCGTTGTTGGGCTGTATGTAAACCCAAGTTTCGAACTTCTCCAGTGTTGTTATAGTGAGGGTTCAGAATAACAAGGTTCTATCTAGTGTTTAGTAAATTTTACAGGAGAGCATTTTAAAAGTTTGGTGGTTAATAAAATCAATGCAGATAAGAACCTTTTCAAACTAACTTTATCACGAACAATAATTGAGATTTTTTTATTTTTTTATTTAATTGGTTATTTAACGACGCTGTATAAACTACTAGGTTATTTAGCGTCGATGAGATTGGTAATAGCGAGATGGTATTTGGCGAGATGAGGCCGAGGATTCGCCATAGATTACCTTGAATTCACATTATGGTTGGGGAAAACCTCGGAAAAAACCCAACCAGGTATTCAGCCCAAGCGGGCGGATTGAACCCGCGCCCGAACGCAACTTCAGACCGGCAGGCAAGCGCCTTAACCGACTGAGCCACACCGGTGGCAATAATTGAGATATCAACATATAATTTATATGATAGATAGCTGTGAAGTAGCAGAATTCAATGCAATAAAAATCTCAATTTTGCAAAAAATGTCAGATGGAACCTTGTCATTCTGAACCCGCGATAGGCCTACAGGTAGCCTACTGTATTTGAAACTGATTAGGAAGTAATTTTTGCTTTTTTAAAATATGGTATAAAGACCACGTAAATAGAAATATCTTGCGAGACTGCTGCTGAAAAAATCGACTGTTGATCTATTTTATTTGTATACTTTAGTTTATTCGACCATTCTTTTTACTGCGGCGGGTATCGAACCCAGGACCTTTGACTGAGCGCGCCAACGCTCCACCGACTGAGCTACCCAGAATCTCTATCAGACTCCGGCTCAATGCTAATACCTGCCGCATACACAACAATGAAATGTAGTATTCAAAAACATAATTGAGACGTGTAGTTGCAAAATCAGATACATCACTTTTTTCGAAAATGAGTTAATGTTATATTTCATATCTTTATATGATTCTACAACTGCTATACCACTCTTATGCTCCAAAGCCAGATACACCACATGGATTTGTATGATGAAACAATAGTATTGGTTGCAAATTCTTGGTTCTTTGTAAACGTTTTCCTTCGTATTGAAAAAATATGTTTTAGTGATGTAACATCTGATTTTGCACCTAAACGCCTCAATTGAAGAAATGGATTTTCATCTACAAAATACACTACTAAGCACGTTAATAAAATACATTTTGCACCTTGGGATGTTTCAACAATATGTAGGTGCGAGCAGATATTCAAAGCTAGCTGGTTGTGAATATTCTGTGCTCCTCTTCGTGACGAGAATCAGCATTTGCGAGTTTTTAAATAACTCCAAATATAATTCTGCAACAGCATTGCATTTTTCCTTTCTTTGTAGCCGCTTATTACCTTATTTAATAGTTTTGACATTAAAATGATTAAATTTGCGGTTATTAGTGGAGAGAACCGGTTGTTAAAAACGTAAATAGAAAACTATTTTTAGATACACTAAAACACTTTCAAGCCTGAGTATTTCTGATACAGTTAATATTGATCTGAATGAAGGGGCGAAGAGCAACGGTGAATTGTTGAATAGTTGAACAGTTTGGACTTTTTCCATTTGTCAAAATTATAACAGTTTAGAAGATGGATCTCTCTTCAACTTCAGGTGAAAACCTAGGCCTACTGTATGTAATGATCCCACAGTAGATTTTCACCTGAAGGCGAAGAGAGATTCACTCTTCGAAACGTTGTTATAATTTTGACAATTAGCAATGGAAAAAGTCCAATCAACTCAACTATTGAACAGTAAATATTATTCAACGCCTTGAAAACGGCACAAATGTTAAGGATATTGCTGGAGAGAGTAAGGTAATATTGATTTGTTTTTATTCATTCATTCATTCATTCATTCATTCATTCATTCATTCATTCATTCATTCATTCATTCATTCATTCGATGAAATCTGCATCGACACGGGGAACTATTAATAATGGAATTCCTCAAGGATCAATATTAGGTCCCCTACTTTTTCTAGTGTTTATAAATGATCTTGCCCCCCCCCCTAATAAAAGATGTAGGTCATCCCATATTATTTGCAGATGACACAAGTATAGTGATTACAGCCAATAACTCCAACACATTCCAATCTTCATCAGAGAAAATTCTCTTCAAAATATGTGACTGGAAGTCAGTCTTCCTTAAGCCACGTTACGTGGTCGAACATCTGTACCAGCGTCGTGGTACTACCACTGAAGATGGAGGAGCATTCCTCCGAAACATGTTTGGTTTTTAACCGATGTTATTAATTTTATTCAATCATTAAAAAGTGTTCATATAACTGTATTAAATTACTTCTATTGTATATAACTATCTCACTCATGAACACTGTTGCATCTGACCTAACTTATGTAATTTAATGAGGTATGGTGTTTTCCAGGAAGTTTGTGTACGCCTGCCCCGTAAGTCTGTTTACAAGTACATGGGATCCAACTAATCGATCACCAATGATACTGGCCCACATGTTGAGGGAGAACCGCACCTGGTGATGAGATGGAACAGTTGCACGTGGGTTTTCATACACCCATACATGCTGATTGTGGAAATTTGTTATTCCATCTCGTGTGAACTGTGCTTCATCTGTAAATAATACTAAGGCAGGAAAGTTCGGATTTACACCACAGTGCTGCAAGAACCACTGACAGAACCTAACTCGTGCAGGGTAATCTGCTGGTGACAGGGCCTGTACACGTTGCAAATGATGAGGATACAATTGATACTCTTTCAACAGTCTCCAGACAGTCGTATGAGGAACATTGACTTGCAACGCTACCCTTCGTGTGCTGATAGAAGGAGTCATGTTCACAGCCTCCAGAATCTCCTCCTGTACTTCTGGAGTTGTAGATCTTGGTCGTCCCGTCTCCTTCCCAAACCAGGAGAGTTAAATTTTCCATACTCGCACAGACGGTAATGGAGACGTACAAATGTCTTCCGATCTGGACATTGTCGCTGTGGGTACCTCTCCTGGTACAAACGACGAGCCAGCGCAGCATTGTCGTCCGCCTTACTGTACATGAAGTGTATTTCTGCCAGCTCTTGATTTGAATACATGTCGCACAGTCTAACGCCTACACAACACTGAATGTAACCTTCGCCTCGGAATGAACTGTCAGAGTGCCCTCTTAATGTCTCCTTTGACGGCAACGACCTGCGGAAAGAAAAACGTTCCGGTGAATTTCAATGTTGTGAAGGCCATAGCTCGGAAATAAAGCATTTCCGGACACATGTTGTAATGAACTATTTTGATTGTCTACATGTGGGAAATACATACCTGAAATTATGCCCCGTATTTTTTAAACATCCTGTATATTCCAGGAAATGAAATTAATTTTTATTAACGTATCAGATTAGCTTTACATAATGAATTAACAACTCTTAAATATCCATTCCCATATGTTCGATTTCTTAGTGTCCATAATATTTCTTGACTTTCTTGTTCGCCTCAGTGGTATTCAATCTTTCTTTGCTAGCATACTCACAAAATATATATGTACTCCCAAACTGCATTGCAATTATATAATAATTAACAAAAGGCTATGATTGATGTACTAAAATAAATTGTTAGGCGTATTATTATTATTATTATTATTATTATTATTATTATTGCTATTATTATTATTATTATTATACACTAGTTATTGATGCAATAATAGTAATGATTTACGCGAAATATTGTTTTTATTTTTAGTTGGTTATTTAACGACGCTGTATCAACTACTAGGTTATTTAGTGTCGATGAGATTGGTGATAGTGAGATGGTATTTGGCGAAATGAGGCCGAGGATTCGCCATAGATTACCTGCAATTCACCTTACGGTTGGGGAAAATCGCGAAAAAAACCTAACCAGTTAATCAGCCCAAGCGGGGATCGAACTCGCACCCAAGCGCAACTTCAGACCGGCAGGCAAGCGACTTAACCGAATGAGTCACACCGGTAGCTCGTAAAATATTATTCAAGCAAGGAAAGGCTAGAGTTAATATTGCAAACGGAACTGTAATATAATGCAATAATTATCAACAAATGTAATAAAATAAATATGCCAAAATTTTTACGTACTACGTAATCACTGGAATGAGTACCCTTTGAGACAGAGTACGCATACCATTGATTGAATACCACTGCTCTACCAAAAGATGATGCTTGTCGATTGCAAGGGACTTGCTCCGGGTGTTGTAGGTAGGTGAACTTTCGATTTCTACTAAATCGACGGAGCAGGGTGTATATAAATTGGTTTGTACAAGTGCTTGATTGGAAGTCAAACACACTGAATTATATTAGATAAATTTATTAAATTATCTTGATGCAAGACCAACACTTGAGACAATACAGGACAAAGTATACACAGATCCTGTCTGTAAGAGAGGACGACAAATGTCGGGAATCCGACTTGATCTGTTTTCTGTAGCAGATATGCTATCACTTTGGTAACAATAGGAGGTGAGAAAATCATTGATGTTAACACAGTGATTCTTTAAATTATTTCAATTATGTACAGAGACATTATTATGACATGAGGCGTGAAAACGGCGGGTGACTCGTGGCCCACTGCTAGCATGGTTTCCGGTAAGCGCGTACCATTTCTCCGGCATTTGTACAATGCATAACAGTACTAACAATAAATGTTCAATAATTTGGACTTACCATGCTCACAATCGTTGCTGAAATGGGCCCCATTTTCCGCCACATACATATCACATCTTTCCGATAGACGAATGAACAACACTGAAGTTCCACATCATTGATAGCCTCTATTTCTTCTCGTATAAAGTATTTTAGTTCATCTATTGCACTCTTCTATCAGGGTCTGTCTGTCTTAATGCTTGCACTCTTGGAATTTTATATGGCTTCAGTTTCAATAATTTTGTTGAATTTCTTGCAGAGGACTGAGATATTCCAGTTTCCTGTGCTAAACGATTTAGAGATTTTTGAGGGGTATGTTCTAATCTTTCACCAATCTCATCTATTTTTTCTTCTCTAAGACCACTACGATTTGTGTTTGATTTTAGTTTGTTCACTGTACCTGTTTCTTTAAATCTTTTAGCGAGTCTTCTAATTGTTCCGGCAAAAGGCAAAGGTCTGTTTGGAAACGTTTTCGAAATTTACGTCTTGTTTTCTCACACGACCTTCTACCTTTTATGTACGTATTGTACAAAGAATTTGTTGTTAAGCATTACCTAAATACACAATAATCACTAAACTTTGTACACTTGAAGAATCAAGGCTTTTGTAACACGACTTGTGACTACAGCGAATGTCATATGGCGACTGAGGATCTACTATGCTGCATCTCTAACAGTCCGCACATCGCAGACCGCGCAGTGAGCGGGCCGCCAGTAACTCACAGTTTTCTCGCCTCACGTCATAAAAATGTCTCTGTACATCTTCGAAAAGGTTTCAATAAATCGCTGAACTGGAGGAAAGGTGTGGAAGCTTTCAGCTGTGCCGTTGCGATGGGAACGAAATACACAATGCCCCCAACATGAAGAAACTCGATAAATGGATCGGTCATAGAGAAAGCAATTATGGTGTAGTCATAGAGAAGGTTGCATTGTGGTATAATTTACATATAGATATTCGCGCTGTTGCAGGCAGTGATTTCAGTGCTCCTTTGAAATTAACAAACAACCTCGTTTTTTATTAATATTTTGAAATGTACTGCCTCTAGCATTATAAGTATTTGTTTACTTCTACCTCTCTGTGGGTTACCCGTATTTGCCCCTAACTAGATATAGCGTCTGATTCCCACTGTGTTGTAACCTCCGCGCTGTGTATTTGCGTAAATATTGCGAATTAAAGATTGCGTGGGTTGGATGAGGGGTAGCTCAGTGACATGAGGCCGAGAATTTGATATGATTAAATGGGTTAGATAAGGGGGTAGCTAAGTGAAATGAGACCGAGGACCGTGACAGGGTTAGAGAGAAAGAAATGTGGATACTATCCCATTTATATGCCGTAGTAATCGATTCCAACGATATTCCCTGGACACATCATACTTCTTCATTTCGCTGTTATAACCTGTTATATCTTTAAAAAAATATGTATTTTCTTCTAGTGTACTCAAAAATTCACTCTCGTACTCACTAAACCTTGCACTTGACTACCGCAGTCTATTCTTAATAATACAATATAGTCACGAGTTCTACTACCAAACATATCGCTTCTCTTCTATATTACGTGACAGTACGGCTCGGTTACTTGTAGCCAGCATCGTCGGCTCTATGGTACCACATGCATTTTCCTGTTGTTCCGAAAAAATATACTATAAACGTTTTTGTTATTCATGAAATGAAAAAGACACTGAATTATTTCTACACTCGCAAAGTTTGTGTCAGTTTTCTCTTATAAGTAGCATAGTACAGCAGTATCTTCATTGACTTACTTACGCGGAGTAGTTAGAAAAGAACCAACACTACTGTATTCAAAGTTCACCCTGTTTAATTACACGTATTGAAGTGTTTGAAAGGTATAAATTATGATCGGCGTGTCCACTTTCTAAGTTTTGCGCTCTCCGAGTCGCCTCACAGCTCGAGAGCGGAATGCAGATGTTGGCTGCGGTCTGTATAAGGGTGGACTGGAAGAAGGGGTGGTCGCGTACAAAATGTACACAAAAGTACTAGTACGACTGTTCATGAAATGAATTCCCGTTCACTGTTTACAAAACTATCTTGGACTATTATTAATTAATAAGGAAATATTTATTTTAAAAAATAATAGAAACTCTATAGCTACTTAAATATGCAATATCATTTTGTTATATTTTTATTTATCAGTACATCAAAACGGAGTTTTAGGCTGTTGGCAGCTGAAAGGAACAGTACTGATCGTAATGAAATATCAGTTACAGATGTTCGATACCTGCCTTTATTAAAGTTGGTAATAGAAAACAGTTGCTGACATATATAAATGTTGAGCCAAACATAGCAATCATTTTCACAGTCAGCTTGTGTAGTCGTGGATGTTATTGCTGAGGTTTAGTCTTGTAAAATTCAACCAGGCTAGTAGTATTATTCAAACGGTCTTTAGCCCTTAGGTCTCATTGAAAATCAATAAGTACAAGCTGTAAATCATATGACAGTGTTTCGGGTGGTGTTGAAGCAATTTATTATGATGAATTTAATTTTAGGTTCCAAGATCTTGTCTTAATTGGAAAGAAGTTTAAATTTATTTTGAATTTCAATTAATATTTGCACATAATCCTTTAACATGGCTTCATCACGAGCAGTTTCTATCGTTGGAAAGTGAACCATATTACCTTCCCGAAACTGGCTTACGAAAAGTGTAAGTTTACGACTGAAATCCCGTAATTTATTCAACATATCAACAGTGAGCTGGCCTTTTCCTGAAGAGAGATATTTAAATTGTTGAACATTAATAAATTCTAACGTACCCTACCTCATGTAATAATGCAACTTTCAACTCCAAACCTGAAGGAAATATAACGCAGCCACCAGAGCAATAAGCTACCTAAGTGGCATCAATCGACCCGGCTGTATAACCGAAACACTCCTCCACCTATACAAAGCATTGGTTAGATCCCTATGCATACATTAGCGTGCAAATTAATCCGAACACGGCATATTTTTACATTTTCTGTCATTGTTGGCCTCACAGCTGCTCATACCACTTTAATTGACATCTGTAGTACGTGTAATTCCATTGTTGAAGGTCTGTCATTATTTTTTTATAATATGTGACATTTTGCCTGTCGTTTTGTACTTATAAGCATTTCAGTTGTGTTGAAGACTTAATACTGCAATCCTGTGTACATTCTGTCGTTTTCACAAATGGATACAACTCCACAAAAACGGTCTAAAATTATAACATTAGCAGAGCATTCTTCTATGACACAGAGGCAAATTGCTGCAGAATGTCACATCGGTTTGGCTACTGTTAATTCCATCATAAAACGATACACGGAGACTGGATCCATCACACCCCAGAAAAAAGGAAACTGTGGCCGGAAAAGGAAGACTTCATCTGCAGATGATCGTTTAATTGTCAGGAAAAGTAAATTAAATCCTAGACTAACTGCTGTCGACTTAACCCGCGAGTTAATGGCTACCACTGGGGCGAATATTCACGTCACAACAGTGCGGCGTAGGCTTTTGGAAGCTGGACGAAGGGCTCGTAAGCCTATTAAGAAGCAACTGCTAACCCCTGTTATGTGCAAGAAAACGCTTAATGTGGGCAAAATTACATCAACACTGGACAGTGAATGATTGGAAGAATGTACTTTTTTCCGATGAGTCTCATTTCGAGGTCCACGGCCACCGTGTTTCTTACGTACGGAAAGGATCCGAAAAAGTAGCAGCAGCTCATTTCCAACAGGCACCCAAATACCCCCCTAAAGTAATGTTTTGGGGTTGTTTTACACATGAAGGGCCTGGAGCATTAATACCTATCAAGGGAATGATGAATTCTGACAAATATATTCACTTATTGGAAACCAGAATCGTACCCCAGCTGCAAAAATAATTTCCGGATGGCAGAGGTGTGTTCCAACAAGACCTGGCACCATGCCATACGTCTCGAAAAACTACAGAATTCTTCAACAAGAAGAATATTCAGGTACTCCCCTGGCCAGGCAACTCACCCGACATCAACCCCATTGAGAACTTGTGGTCGATTTGCAAAAGAAGAATGCAAAAAAATGGATTGTTCTACAAAGGAGAAGATGATTTCTGCCCTCATTGGTGTATGGTTTCGCGATGAAGAAATGAAGAATATTTGTGGGAAATTAGTGTAATCCATGCCAAATCGTCTCAGAGCTGTTATTAGGAACAAGGGAGGCCAAATAGATTACTGAGGTATGTCTTAGATCCTTTTTTTTTTATCTCGTTTGAGTGTTTTTGCATAAGAAATTACGTTGTTCGGATTAATTTGCACGCTACTGTACATCCCTCCATTTTCCTCACAGAAGCCCCTCCAACGACCCAATCGAAATTTGAAGCCCGCGAAAGAAGAATTCTCCGCCAAATCTTCCACCTGCACAGACGCACCAGAAACAACACAGTTTACACTACGACAAAAACAAAGCCACTCTTCACGCACCTAAACAACATAAACAGTAAATACACACATTCGGCAGTAAATCGCGTATATACACAACACATTTTCGCAAATCCACCGAACACAAACAACAGAACAACACTAGAGAAACTCCTCTACAACTACCACCAGCCCCAACCACCAAACTAAAACACACAAACAAACCCGCATGCACGTGTTGGAAATTTGAATACTGTCTGAGAGGACACACGACAGCAACAGAGAGGCAGATCAATAAAATAACACCACACCATGAAAGTCTCCATAACCATTCAGACGCTTCTGTCACCGGAAGGGGAAACTTAAAAATCTCAAAAAAAAATGTATGCATGTATGTATGTACAGTGTTCTGCCCAAGAGCGGGTCTTTGACTGCGGGCCCGGCATTTCCCATTCTTCCCAATTTCTTGCTTTCCTCTTGATCTCCCCATATAATACCTTAATGCTGTCTATCAACTGATATATTTTACCCCGAACTCTTGTCCCGTTCACCATTCCTTAAGCATCGCAAATTAACAAATTAGGCCTACACCAAAATAATAAAAAAAGAATAAAATAAACAATAAAATAAAATAAAATAAATAAATAAATAAAAATCCAATCACCGCACTCACACACCTACTGACACTTATGCCAGAAATAGTGTCATATACAGTATGTAAATATATATTTATTATTATTTATGTACAATGGCTGGAGAGGGCATCCTGCGCGTATAAGACCCTAAAGCGGCCTCTGGCTCAAAGCCAGTAAAGTCAATAAATATCACATCTTTCAACTCCTGAACCCTTTTACTGCGATCTTCACCAACAAAACCATCGTATCTCTATGTGTGGACTAGTAATGACGCATTATATTATGTTTTTCCTCTTTCTTTCAAACTTTCGTGGCAGATAAGTATTGACTCCAGCTTCTGTGAAAAAATAAGCATTTTCCCTTGCAATATTGAAAGAATTTGCCTGATGATTACTTTTTCGTCTTTTAGATTCCTTTGTTATATAGCCGAAGATAGGCAAAGTGAAATAGCTATTGATAATACACACTACAACAGATAGCTGTGTGGACTATCCTCTACCTATAGCAAGCCTACGTCATTGCGACGTACCTTTTCGGCGAGCAGTTAGACGGCTCTCCCGCTGCGCGCAATGAGCGGCGTTTGTGCAGGATTGTTATAAACGATTGAAAGAGCAACACGCTCAGTAATAACCAGACATCGGATTCTAGGGCAATTGCCTATTTTGTTTCTTTAGAAGAAAAGTAAAAATAATTATTAATATTTGTGTTTCATGGAAATTGAAAGGTATTCAGAGAGTTTTATAGTGCCCTAAAATGCCCTAAAACGGTTATTAGAGCCCAATTTGTTAATATTCGCCTAAAAATGCCTAACTCACTGTAAAGTTTCGCATTTTACTCTTACTTTTTATAATTTATACATGCATTCACTGCGAAATTTAAGGCATTTAAAAAGTGGAAAGTTTGCTTCACACCGGCCATGAAACCATTGATGAAGGAAACAAAATGTTTTGAATCTCACGACACTCGCAATAGATTTCACCGAATTTAACATGTTTGGAGGCATAAATGCCGAGAAAGAACCAACCTTAGTTTTGAAGCAGGCAACAATCACAACATGTGCTGCTACCGATTCAGAGATATACTATACTATAAAAATGACTGTTTTCGGTCTGAAACCGATTAGCTGTACTGCCCTTCAGAGTGTCATAAAATCACAATTTTTGGAGAAAGAGTGTTTTTGAAATATTTATGAAAAGTCGTAAAACTGCGAATTAGTAGGGTAAACCGTTACAAAATATTTAAAAGAATGGCCCTCCTAGTGTTAACACTACCAGGAAATGCAACAATAAGTGGAACTTTGTATTTTTGTCCAATTGAATCTCAATAACAACGGTTCATTTGAATGCTCGTTAACAGTTGCTCTTTCCCTCACCCTATTTGTGTTGAGAAGTTTTGAGCGGTAGGACGTTTTGCTGTGAAGTTTAACGCGATAATGCCGAAAAATATAAGTGCAAAATCTACATTGATCCGGCAATGGCTAACAGAATATTCAGAATTCACTTATGATGAAAAAATAATATTCTGCAAAATTTGTAGCAAACAGGTATGTAACAATAGTTGAAATATGTAAATTCTATTAATTTTAATGAGTAGGCCTATAATATTTATACATTGACTGAGCTATCCTGAGGTATAATTCTTTTTAAGACCACTACAATTTAACCTTTTAAATTCCGATAGTTAAAGTATTTGCAGGTCATTAAAATTTTGATTGTTCGAACCCACTAACTTTGTGATAGAAATACGGCAATACAACAATTAGGATTTTATTTTAATTCAGTTTACTTTACATTTTTAGATTTCGCAAGAAAAGAAGTGCCACCTAAAGCAGCATGTGCAAGGAGCGGCTCATAAGGCTAAAGCTCAGCAGAAAAATCAACTGCAACAAACTTTACTAACACAGCCTACTTCATCCAATCTCAGCAGCAATTTCTATGCTGATTTAACCAGAGCGTTTGTTGCTGCTAACATTCCCTGGAATGCAATTGAAAATCCGGTTTTAAGACAGTTTTTACAAAAATACTGCAAACAAAATATCCCATCTGAGTCGACCCTAAGAAAAAATTACTTAGACAGAATATACAATGAAACTTTAGCTTCCATTCGGGAGGATATAGGTGATTCTTACATATGGGTCTCTGTGGATGAAACCTCAGATCCTATGAATAGGTATATAGCAAATATGGTAGTAGGAAAACTTAGTCCTGATGGACCTTCGATTCCACACCTCGTATGTGTTAAGGAACTTTCGAAAGTGAATAGCCAAGCCATTGCTTATTTTGTAAATAAAGGCCTACAGTCTTTATACTCAGGTAATATAGACGATTCTAAAGTTCTGTTGTTTTGTACTGATGCTGCCTCATACATGGTTGCTGCAGCTCCACTTCTTAAAACATTTTATCCTAACCTCACGCATGTAACCTGTCTAGTACATGGCCTTCACAGGGTTTCTGAAACAATCCGGAATGAATTTCCTCTTGTCAATTCGTTTATTTCTAACACAAAAAAATGTTTTTGTAAAGCCCCATCCAGGATTTCAATATTCAGAGAGAACTTTCCAGATATCCCACTCCCACCTCAGCCGGTTGTTACACGATGGGGAACCTGGATTCAGTCAGTGGTGTATTATTCTAAGTATTTTAAAGAAGTGGTCACAGTTATTGATAAATTACCTGAAACTGATAGTGCAGCGTGTGTGAAAGCAGTGAAAGATTGTATGAATGACTCACGAGTGAAAAACGATATTGCTTACATAACATCAAACTTTTCTTTCATACCTGCAAGCATTGAACAATTAGAACGTGAAAAACAATCTCTTTGTAGCCAAATAGCAATAGTAAAGGAAGCTCAAGTGAACATACATTCTGCTTTGGGCGAAACTGGGAAAAAAGTTAAAAATAAGTGGGACAACGTATTAAATAAGAATGTAGGATTTTCATAGTTGGAAAAAGTATCCAGAGTGATATCGGGGGAAAGTGTAAATGTTCCAGTAAGTATTGATGTTTCTATTGTACCTAATTTAAAATTTGCGCCTCTCACATAAGTTTCGGTTGAAAGAAGTTTTTCTGCTTTCAAAATGATTCTCAGTGACAAAAGGCAAAGGTTAACTGTGAAGAATTTAGAAAAAATTCTGGTGGTGTACTGTGCAGATAATTATAATAAAGTCTGAGCATGGAACTGAATTTCAATAATTTAAAATGAGTAATCTTGATATCAATAATCATTATTTCATTAGTTTCAATATATTAAATTTGTGCAGCTCTGTTTATAAATATAATATAGTATTCTTTTTTAATGTTTAAACATACTTTCTTGTGCGTATTTTAGTGTATAACTAAAAATTTCAGTGAAAGAAATAAGTATGATACCTTGATGAGCCTAAAATGCCTATTTGCATTAAAATAGAGCCTAATTTTAAAAATTTTGAGCTTATTTTAGGCGCCTAAAACTGCAATTTTTAGTACCTAAAAATCCGATGTCTAGTAATAACTTAATAGGACACGCACACTTAAACATTGTTAACATTGAGCAGCGTTAGCCGATTGACAGTCTGTCGACTCTTCATGCATTTTCCATTTGCAGCAAGGCAAAATTAGATTTGTAATGGAAAAAGACGCTGTTGAAGCAAATTTGCGGGATATTATCTCTTCGCTGTTATATCGTAGTCTGTTCCCTGAATCACAATCATTACTAATGATAGGAGTAGCAGATTATATGATTATGTCTCATGACCAAAATATTGTACGAAATGGAAATATAAAAATTGGAAATTTATCTTTCGAAGAGGTGGAAAAATTCAAATACCTTGGAGCAACAGTAACAAGTATAAATGACACTCGGGAGGAAATTAAACGCAGAAAAAAATATGGGAAATGCCTGTTATTATTCGTTTGAGAAGCTTTTGTCATCTAGTCTGTTGTCAAAAATACTGAAAGTTAGAATTTATAAAACAGTTATATTACCGGTTGTTCTGTATGGTTGTGAAACTTGGACTCTCACTTTGAGACAGGAACAGAGAGTAGGAGTGTTTAAGAATGAGGTTCTTAGGAAAATATTTGGGGCTAAGAGGAATGAAGTTATAGGAGAGTGGAGAAAGTTACACAATGCAGAACTGCACGCATTGTATTCTTCACCTGACATAATTAGGAACATTAAATCCAGACGTTTGAGATAGGCAAGGCATGTAGCACGTATGGGAGAATTCAGAAATGCATATAGAGTGTTAGTTGGGAGGTCGGAGGGAAAAAGACCTTTCGGGAGGCCGAGACGTAGATGGGAGGATAATATTAAAATGTATTTGAAGGAAGGTGGGATATGATGATAGAGACTGGATTAATCTTGCACAGGATAGGGACCAATGACGGGCTTATGTGAGAGCGGCAATTAACCTTCCGGTTCCTTAAACGCCATAAGAAAGTAAGTAAGGAGTAGCAGAGAATCACTATTTCCTTCAATATTCTTAAGAGAAAACTCCATGCAATTTCCCATGACGAAAATACCTCTCTCTGGAAGTAATGTCAGGAAAACTCTACAGTTGGCACCGATAACTGACTCATGAGATGTGGGACTATCGATCAGTCATTGGTGTGAGTTATGTCAGTCTGTATGTCTGAAGCAAATGCAGGATTTCTACTAACATGAAATAAGTAGAAATTCATAATTAGGCGGCGTCTAGAGCCGAGCTTTGTAATGTAATGGTCGCAGTGAGAAAATGTTACCTGAAGCCGCCTCGCACATTGCATGCGTCGCGTCGGTTCAGAAAAACCAAAGCTAAGGCTTCCCCACACCGACGCGAAATATTCGCACCGGTGGCGAATGTTTCGCTTCGCAGAGTTGCCACTGTCTCAGTGTACATTTCGATATATGAGTGTGCCCACACTGACGCGAAATTATCGCCGGACGTCTGTGAATCTGCAGCGTTGAAGTTTAGATTCGCCGCCTGAGCGGTTTTTTTCGCTGCCGCCGCGAATTTTATGATGGTGTCCTGTAAGAAACTGTAAGGAAACATCCAGTATTATACGATTTATTCTGGATGATTACAAGTAAGTAAGGAAAAAGGGCAATATGAGATGCAATCCAATTGGAATTTAATGAAAGTGGTAAGTTATTCACATCTTTAACGTATCTTAAGAGAAAAATTCTAGCCTACATACGGTAATTTGTTGCCAAGTTGTTTCAATAAACATAAATAGGCCTATTAATTGTTTTCATTAAACCTTACGCATTCGCGCTGTATCTCCTAACATTAGTACTCGCGTTTGGTGTCGCTACAGCTCAATCAATAATAATCAATGTTTTGGATTTAAGCTAATATTTTTATTTTATTATGCGATATTTGTCTACATTATGTTAAAATAACCGACTTGCAATTAATTTTTAAATATCAAACACAATATTATAGGATTGATGTTTAGTCAATTTTCCGAAGAAAAGTCTGAACCTCACAAATGATACCAAGAAGGCACCACTTATGAGGCAACTAGGCCAGGAGATAATGAAGTAGGGTGGCCAGTTCCTTTCCCCCTCTATTTCATACATCGCCGAAAAATTAGCAAAACCTACACGCAATTAACACACATGTATTGTATACTATTTTTGAACGATAATATATTTAGAACTGCAAATACTGTATTAATTTTATGATACTTTCTGCGTTGAGAGCGCATTATACGTTCAAGGGAGTATTAGTTTGCTAAAAAGTTTATGGTTTTCTTTTAGTATCCAATGATGAAAAAAAACATGAAAAATATGTTATTGAGGAGGTTTAGACGTATTATATTACATTATAATAGAAACGCGGACAATTAAAGTATAATAATTATTGTTTCCAAATGTGAATGTATTGATTTCACGGCACTAAAATGATTTATATCGTGTCAGGAGTTTGTTGAACGTACTCTCATCAATTCCTAGAAAATTGCTAAATTACCGAGAATCTTCCAATGTCATCTCTCTGAGTAGGAAAAATATATACTATTACCAATAAAGGATCTTCTATTTCATTTCACTATTTTCAATTATTTATATGTCCTGGGATGGTAATTCATGTTATGAGGGATTCTCTGAATATTCGTTTCATAGGTAATTTATCTTCTCAGATATCTTTAACTTCTTGTTTCTAATGCACTTTTGTATTCTTCTACGTGGACTACACTTTCTCACCCACACTTCTTTCTTTTTTCTATGTGTTCTCTCCTCCAGAACTTTAAGTTCTTTGACAACGTTTGCAACCACAAGCACAACATCTAAGGCTAAATACTAGGTATCATCGTTCGCCATTTTGTTTCTTTTCTTTTAATAATTTAATTAAATGTATTCTAATATTTTTGTTACAATTATTTTAATATTGTAACTACATTTGTTTTAATATTGTGATTACATTTATTTTAATTACATCATTTATATTTTAATTACATTTATTTTAATATTTATTATTACATTTCAAAACACATACAAGTAATTAAAACAATTTAAGCGATGGAAGTATTTTGTAAGCGGATTTGAAATCAGAGCAAAGATTTCTGTGTTAGCAGACAAGAGGTTGTCTTGAGTTCTTCGCCAAGTAAAAAATACTCTTTTCTTTAACTCGCCGTAACTTCAAAACCAGTTAAGATTTTGAATAGCGGCAGCTTTTAAAAGTAATTTCCATTCTTTCTCAACATTTTGTTCGCTTTGACCCCCATCTAACGTGAAAAATAAAACAGTTTACCGCAGTGGCGTAGCCTGGTTTTCAGACCGGGGTATGTAACCCAGTTAATATAGTTTGAAAATGGAATTTCCTATATCTGTATCCAGCATAGCGTATATACCGAATACAATTGTATCATGTAATATAAACACTGCACAAACACACGTTTGAGATGGGCAGGATATGTAGCACGTATGGGCGAATCCAGAAATGCATATAGAGTGTTAGTTGGGGGCCGGAGGGAAAAAGACCTTTGGGGAGGCCGAGACGTAGGTGGGAAGATAATATTAAAATGGATTTGAGGGAGGTGGGATATGATGGTAGAGACTGGATTAATCTTGCTCAGGATAGGGACCAATGGCGGGCTTATGTGAGGGCGGCAATGAACCTCCGGGTTCCTTAAAAGCCAGTAAGTAAGTAAGTATAAACACTGCATATATCTTCCTTGCTAATACAAATTTACAAGTATATTACGTACCTAGTAAAACATCGACAAATAATAGACACACTGAAAAGTGTTTTAATAAACTTAGTTTAGGACTATGCAGTAAAAATAAAATTAATAAACTCACGTTTACTATCCTTGGAGTTTTTTTTACTTGATTATGTAACGACGCTGTATCAACTACGAGGTTATTTAGCATTGATGAAGTTGGTGATAGTGAAATGATATTTGGCGAGATGAGGCCGAGGATTCGCCATAGATTACCTGACATTTACCTTACGGTTGGGGAAAACCTCGGAAAAATCCCAACCAGGTAATCATCGCAAGCGGGAATCGAACCCACGCCCGATTGCAACTCTGGATCGGCAAGCAAGCACCTTAGCCGACCGAGTTACGCCGGTGGCTCTCCTTGGAATTTCCCCGAACATTTTTAGTCGTTTTTTCAAGTATTATATGGTTACAAAAATAGTTATGTTTCTTGGCTGCATTATGAATATTATTTAAATCTTCATAGCCATTGGTATTTCAAACGGACTTTTCATTAGAAAAAAGACAAGACCAACAAAACAGTTTGTTTAAAGTCTTACAACTGCACAGCCACGATTCACTTTCATAAATCTTTACATTAAAATGTCTTACACACTTTTTATGTTCGTAGTGATATTCAATACTGGTTTTGAAGGGCCTGCTTTAATTACGTCTTCTTTTTCACAGAACGTTAAAGTCAATTTGTCGATTATACAACAATTTGTTTCCATATTTGATGCATTGCGACAATGAACACGAAACAATTTCCCTTTCACTGACTGCGTGACCTCTTGGATGTATATTGTCAGCGTACATATCTTGAGCCGTTCGTAGGCAACGCTTGAGCCCATAAGCGCGTAACACAAAGATCTTAACCTAAATAATTTATTTCAACACTAAACAATTAAGCTTTCAAAACAGTCTTCAGTGTTCACAAATGAATAGAGTAACATTTTGGAACAAATAACTCACTCATCATTCTTTATAAGTCACTGGAAATAATATTATAACACAAGCATGACTATACGACAATATGTATTACAACGCTACACATCCCCGGGGTCACGATCATGCTCACTGCACGAGTTTCCTCGGGCTGACGACAGATGTCGTTTATACGTTGCGAAGTGTTTTTAAACATCAAGCGGGCCGTGCCCATAGAGTTACGGTATAATTCTTACTAATGGTCGCGCCTTCTGTTCAAGGTGATTAAAACATAATGCGAATTCAAAATCAAACATTCTGGGAAAACTTGATCTGTCCGAAAACGATTATATGTTACAAAATTATAATTCATAATTCAGAGTCACCTTGAAGGAAATTTCAGGGTATGTAATACGTCTCCCACATTCATGGATGCTACGCCCCTGGTTTACCGCTAACCGCTTCTGAACGTGTAAATGTCTATTTTGAACAGGTCACTTCCAAATTAGTATCTCTTTTTTCCCCCGCGTTTTAAAAACAATTTTGATTTCAAAATTTGTTCCATGCTTTCCTCAGACACTGACCTGCCAATCATAAAAATAACAGTGCAATTGATTGACTATCATAGGAGCTACGACATGATATTCCTCTGCATACGCGAAATTTGGTCTCCGTCAGCGCTGCGAATATTTCGCGTCGGTGTGGGGTAACGTGCGAATTTCGTTGCGGCTGTATACGCGAAATATTCGTCGCCGCCTCGGTTGCGAATATTTCGCGTTGGTGTGGGCAGGCCTTAAGACGTAATGTTTTCTCCCTCAACCTCTTCCACTACCCCCTGCATGACAGAGGAACTGTGGTATAAGGCGCTTTTACCTTCGCAATATTTCTAAAGAAGTCGTATTCTTCCGTGTCGATTGTGAAAAAAAGATAGTTCCATTCGGAATGGGAGTAGAAATTTTTGTTTGAGAGTATGAAATAATATTATATGCGTAATTTTTCGTAAAGTTTTACGTGACTTTTCAAAACCAATATAAAACGCCATTATAGCCCACCACGTGTCACTCCCAATATTCTGGTTTGAAGGGTAAGCTCTACCTAAATACCTAAATAATAATAATAATAATAATAATAATAATAATAATAATAATAATCATCATCATCATCATCATCATCTTTAATATTATATTAACTTTTATGTAGCATTTCTAATGTTATATAGTTATCTGGTGTGGAATATCAATGATTATTACAGTATTATTATTATTATTATTATTATTATTATTATTATTATTATCATTATTATTACAGTATCATTATTATTATTATTATTATTACTATTATTATTATTATTATTGCTGCTGCTCCTGCTCCTACTACTAATACTAATACTGCTGTTGAAACCCTTATCCTCTGGTCTTATGTAGACCAGACTCGGCTTATTTCGTGATACGAAGGTTTTGGTGAAAAAATAAAGTTTAAATGTTAAAAAAATATTAGTGTTTTAAATTTACGTAGGCCTACGTTTATATTTCAGAAAGTTATATGTCAGCATTTTTACCTCAAATAAATTTGTACAATAATTCTGTAGTGCTCGGGAAAAGTGACACAAGTCAGTTTCCACAAACCTATTTTGATAATAATTTATTGACAACTTACGGAACATCTGTTCGCTTGGGAAAAAATACATAGGTACTCCTCCCATTACAATAATTCATACAGAAAAAAATCAAATCGACATAAACCAGTGTAAGTTGTCAATAAATTATCAAAAAAGGTTTGTGAAAACTGACTTATGTCACTTTTCCCAAGCACTGCAGAATTACAATTAAGCAATCTAAATTAACAAAGAAATTAGCACTCTAGAAGGGTTGGTATAATGTCTTGCTAGTATAATGGTTTATTCGTGATAATCTTTAAATTCAAAATATTTATGCTTATTCAGCCAAATTTTTAATTTCTCAGTCAGTTACATACTTACAACCCAAAAAATTATATTTCTTTCTGTATTTTGAAAGGTACTGATATGTACCATGAAACTATTGATCACAACTGACGCATTGAATCCATTTTTCACCATGCTTGTCGACTTCGAAATTTCCTGAGCAAGATCCGCACAAAAATCATTAAGCTTATCTTTAAGCACAGATTTTCTTTCTCGTCGAATTTGCCAGGGAAAAAAAGAGGTTTGTCTGTGGTAGTTTTCCTTTGTTTTAGACATTATAAATTGCCTCTTTCATATCACTTATATTGTATTTCTTTCCACAATTGACCCTGCGATTATCTTCTATTTGCAACATGCACAGTATAACAGAGATGCTGTGAATACACACAAATATTTTGCGTTTCATGCATTTGAGATTTCTTCCACCAGAGAATGTTTTTACACCATAGAAAAAATTTAAAGAAAAAAAAATAGCCTCGTGGAATGGCAAAAACACTAAGAAAATAACCTCCCAAGATAAGGCTGAGTTACATAATCAGTACATTGATAAGTTTATATGTTTCACCAGGAAGTATACAATGTCAGTAATTACAATTGAAAACAATTTGGACCACAGTACACAGCAAAAAAAAAAAAAAAAAACTCGTCTCTTAACAAAGAAAATCGGATGGTGCATTAACTCACAAATTCAAAGCTATAGATCTCACAACCCTTCAAGTAGTTTCCAAAAAATCCGCTCACGTCACTGAAAGAGCGCAGTGAACAAAATCTGTTATAGTACATTTTCTGCCATTTCATACTACACCATCAGAATTACATTTGTTGCTGGTATAATTTCGTGGTAAATTTAAATAAAAGATCACGAAATTAGCCGAGTTTGCCATACCACAAGTATCATTCCAATCACCGACAGAGATGGAATCAGAGTTCACAAAATATATTAAAAAAAAAAACATTTTCAATCTTGCGTACGCTACTTTTAACACTTGAATATAATTAATTGATTACTAGTGGAATTACTCGTGTTAATTATGTAAGATTTGTCCGGCTTACAGCTGTTTCAGTGCTTCATGCACCATCCTCAGAGCCTACTAGACCACGGCGTCATCTCGAACTTCTCTGCCTTTTAATTGTGAGTGTGTTTATTGTTGAAATGTGTTGAAGAGTGGAGTCGAATAGTGTGTGTGTACTGAAATTGATCTGTGTGTTCAGAATTTGATCGGGGTGTGTTTTAGTGTGTTTGTATATTTCGTATTGTTCTAGTGTGTTGAGTTTTTGGTTCTTGGGTTGTATGTGTATGTGTGTACATAGGACAGACAGGCAGATCATTCCAAACACGCTACAAAGAACACATTAAAGCAATAACCAGAGGACATAATACATCCACATACGCCGATCACATGACCAATACTAACCATACATACAATAACATAAATACGGACTTGGAAATCCTACACATACAACCCAAGAACCAAAAACTCAACACACTAGAACAATACGAAATATACAAACACACTAAGACACACCCCGATCAAATTCTCAACACACAGATCAATTTCAGTACACACACACTATTCGATTCCACTCTTCAACACATTTCAACAATAAAACACACCCACTTAACAGGCAGAGAAGTTCGAGATGACGCCGTGATCTAGTAGGCTCTGAGGATGGTGCGTGAAGCACTGAAACAGCTGTAAGCCAGACAAATCTTACATAATTAACACGAGTAAGTCCACTAGTAATCAATTAATTTTAAAAAATATGAAGTTTTTATATGAGGTGTAATGCTATAAAGAAAAGGAATCATTTTTTCATTACTTCCTCAGCAATAGACAGATTTCGACGATCTCAGTAAACTTTCTGTGAATCATGCTAGTAATGCATTCTAAATCCAGTGTAGATAAGCAAATTATTTATTATTACATACATTTCAATGAAGTGTTCCCCCTATAAACACGGAAAACTTTCTTACTTCAATTCTGACTAGTTTTCTTCGTAAAATTAATGCAAATCTTAATAAAATAATGCTGCACTACATATAAGTTCAGGATTGCAAATAGGTCTAATTATGTTCTTATAAAAGCATGGCACATGAAGTCTGTTCGGGTGGGTTTGTTACAAACTGTGTGAAGTCATAGTAGGTATCAAAGGGAACAAGTTTTGCTAGTGAAGCCATACCCGGCGGCGATCCAGTACGACGCTGCACGTCTTCAGAAGCGTCGTTTCACTTCTGGCCATAACACAATTCTCTTGCTGGTTTACTGTAAACAGAGAGAACCGTAAGTAATGTTATTAATTTCAAGGGATTATTCTTTGAGGTATTTCAGACAAAAAGTTTCATGCAATTCTGCTCGTTTTTGCTTCCTTTTCGAGAAAGAAAACATATTTTATATGAAACATATTATAGTGCATTTTGGAAAGCTATTAATTCACAATATGCTCAGTCAATTTAAGACAGCACTGTATTATGATAATAAATGATTGAAAAATTGTAGTTTTGTCCTTGAAATGTGCAGAAATTTGATTCGAACAAATATAAGTTTTCGTTCTGCAAAGGAATTTTAAATCTTGATGCACTGCGACAACGCTATGAAGGTTATTGCCTGGAGAGATGCAGCTCGCGTATACGCAAGTAATGAGTGAGACAACAAGAAATGTAAACATAGCACAATTGCTTTTAAAGATAGCTCGGGAAATTTGATTTTTGTATGTAAATTTACCGGTTACTACTTTAAAAATTAAAGTGAGAGAGAACTATTTCTAATTAGTTGAATAAAGTGCTCGTAGTACGACAAACGGAGATTTTTTAACAATTAATTAGATGTGTATAATATAAAATAAGAATTTCTTTTATATTTGTTCACTGAATATATAATTAAAATTAAATCGAAGAGTTTAAAAATAATATTTTTAATTTTGTTCGTTATTTTAACGTAAAGTAAGCCTTTCGTAATTTTTTTTCTCCCTTTAGAGTTTTAAATGTTTTAAAATTTTGTTTTTATAACGTGAAATAGGTATCATTATTGTTTACGATCTCTAGAATATTCAATTGAAATGGGAGTGTAGAAATATTTCTTAATATTTTAAATTTAGTTTGAAATAAGCGTATCTTATTGTCTGTTTTCTCTGAACAATTAAAATTAGGTTGTAGAGTTTATTTTAAATTTTCCAAGATTTTGTTTAACGTGAAATGAGCATTGTTCATTCTCCGTTCTCTAACACAGTTTAAACATAGGAATTGAACGGTATATCGTCTGTATTTTTTCTTACGAGTTTAAAAACAATGTACAGCAGTGGCAAAAAACCTGACCGACCCTTGTAGCTGATTTCAGAGCTTGTTCACTCCTTGCTGGTAAAATTCATATTTTGGGAATAATAAATTAGTTAAGTAGTAAAATATCGCTGCAATCGGAAAGTATTGGGAATAAATTTGAATAAGAAACAAAAAAAAAGTTTCCTTCCCAGGCAGGATTCGAACTACGAAAGTCTTAGTTATCAGTCTATCGTTCTCTGGAGTGAACAAGGCTCTGAAATCAGCTACAAGGGTCGGTCCGTTTTTTTGCCACTACTGTACATGACAGTGACCTTCAACAAGCCAGGTGATGGGGTTGTTCAGAACAACACAAATTAATGTGTACTATCTGCTGATTGCAACGTTGCACGATCTTATGATTAATATATTTTAAGATGTACGTTTTTCTGAACAACTATTCAAAGCATAGCAAAATGGTATTTGACTTTTTTGTTGCTCTTTACTGAATTAAACATTCACCAGAATTAATGACATTACTTACGGTTGACTCTGTATTGTGTGAGTGCGAGTAATTCGCGTCAAGACCACGCACTCACTTTTCTTTTGTGATTTACATACCTATTAGTCCACCGCCTTGGCTCCGTGGATGGCGTATGCGCTTTCTATCCAAGCGATCCTTGGTTCGATTCTCGGCGTGAACAATGAAGAACTTTATCTTCCGTCCATAGAACTGGGTGTTTGTCCGTTGACATACGCTGTCTTGTGTTGTCTCTGCGCTGGCTCTGTGCCGTGTAGACCTGAATATCAGGGAGCTGCGTGCGCCCTTCTATTGCTGCCTAAAGGTAAAACCTTACCTACACAGCGTTGGATTCTAAGACGAAACATGATGACTAGAGCCCGGATGTTAGGCAAAATGCCTTTTTTAAAACTGAGTATATGTATGAAAGACCTATTAGAGATAAACACGTTTCCACACATTTGGGGACGATAGGCCCAATTTTCATTTTGCCCTTCTTGCCTATTTTAGTTCCCGTTGCCTATTTTAAGGTTAAGTGCCTTTTTTGCCCCTTTTACATCGTTATTGTACATTTTATATATTCTTTTTGCATTTAAAATAAACCGCACATGAATTATGTCAAAGAAACAAGAAAGAACGGTTGTACAAATTAAAAATATTTATTCACCTCATACAAATATTTGCTGAGAATCTTATTCTCCAGCAATACATATGTTTCCAAGAAGTCGTAAACTTTTCTCCCCTACCGATTCCATATTTTATGTCACTTAACAAAGATGTTTGAACAGTATAACCCTCAGTGCTCAGGTCACTTCGGGGTTTATCAGCGAAAGAAAGGGGACGAGAAAAGTATCAAAAGCAAGTCTCCAGGTCCCGTTACTGTTGTCGCTTACACGCACAAGTCACGCGTACTTTGAAGTCTCTAATCCCTTCTCACACCCCTCTTTTTTTTAGACAATACACAGTCGGTTTTTCCCGATCTCTGAAAGTAGAGACAGTCCTTCTGAAATAAGTTGTTTTAAGTTTCCTCCAATCACTGCAGTAGAAGTAGAAAGGCCTTTTTCCACCATTAAAAAGGTTCTCTCTGACAGGCGGCTCACTATGACAGTTGGCAACTTAAAAAAGCATCTTGTTGTGACATGTAACCAAGGAAAGAGAGTACTGTATGGATAGTTTAAATATTTGTCTATTGTTTTCTGTTTCCATGAATAATAAATGCCTATTTCACTGTCTATTTTTACTATTTTTAGTGCCTATATGCCTGCCTATTTTAACCAAAATAAATGCCTAAACATCCGGACTCTAATGATAACGAATAAAGAAGACGTACCGTAATTTCCCATAACTGTGGTTCAGGCACCCAACTATGGTCCAAAACGCATTATGTACTATTTGGTCCCCCAAGAGTTCGGTGTTTGCCATTTAAGGCGCCACTGTGATGGAATTATGTTCCCCATAGATGCTTCTATCTACCATTACACGTGGCAATGATATGGATGCTTAACAAGGTCAGTGTGCATCGTTCTATTGAATGTGTGAAGACACGAAATCATTCATTTTGTGTTTGTCTGTTTTATTAAGCTCTCCTCTGTAGAACTGGTAAATTATAAATATATGATTGTTTGTACAATTAAACATGACTATATAGTGTTTACTTTCACGTAATAATTAGACTGGCAGAGGTTAAGGACTCTGCCTGAAAAATGTTTAACCTCAAGGCTAGAAGTCAGTCCTCAACTATGTACCACAATTTTTCGTGAACCATAGTTGTATTTCATTTTGAAATATTTGTTTTAATGAAATGTGAACAATTTGATTATTTACTTCTGCAAATACGGTATCTCAGTATATTCTAAAACACCATTTAACACTATAGTCCCGGGTTCGATTCCCGGTCGGGGCAAGTTACCTGGTTGAGGTTTTTTCCGGGGTTTTCCCTCAACCCAATACGAGCAAATGCTGGGTAACTTTCGGTGCTGGACCCCGGACTCATTTCACCGGCATTATCACCTTCATCTCATTCAGACGCTAAATAACCGAAGATGTTGATAAAGCGTCGTAAAATAACCTACAAAAAAAACACTATAGTCCAGTAAATAAAGAAGTAGGCTGTTCCAGCATCAATGGTACTAGCACGAATAATGGTCCGGTAAAACGAAAACTTCAGGATAGAAGGAAAACAGCCGTCCCTGTAAGTGACTATGAGAGCGATGAAATTGAATTGGATACAGATTATGTTTCCGGTGTACTCTCCATATTTACAGACAGTGAGTCAGATGTGGAAAAGAAGACGAAATCTGTTAAAATAATGCTAAAGGCACATAGTTATATGGTAGTTACTTATGAGGAGAAATTGTGGCCAGGAAACGTTTTGGAATTGAAGAACAATGGAGCTGTTGTTACATGTATAGTAAGAAGCGGCAATTACTGAGGTGGCGAGAAATGGAAGACATTTTGTTCTGTAGAAAGGAAAACATAATAAAACAAATTGAAGACCCCATATGCGTCTCGAAAAAGAGAGATCTATTTTTAATTTCAGAATTACAAGAGAAGTGGGGATTCAAAGAATAGAAATAAGCCTACTGAATATAGTTCTCAGTATGATAAATAAACATTATCAGTGAATTTATTTGCATAATGTTTTTCTAAGAATGTGTTAGTTTAGATTGATACCGTACTTTTGTTCTTTAATATACACTCACCGGCAAGAAAATCGGGCCAACTACATTTTATTTAAAATTTTTGAAAATTGTAGGATTTTTAAAAATAATTGAAGGTGTGTTGAGGTTCATTTAGTTATTCATTTATTTTATGATACGTAACAATATAATACTGAATACGTAATAGCCAACAATGATCTGAAAAGAGATTCGTTCTTCTTGCAATATTGTGTCTAAACTTATCGGACTCATTTCAAGCTATGCTGAAGAAGTCTACAGACTGGTAAGCTCTCTTGAGGCAGTATTGGAGTATTTCATTGTATACAAATGTCACTAAGTCCTACCGATTCAGCAAAATGGTTGCATTGATAGAAGATGGGAATAGTCAGCGTTATGTGGCTGCAGTTCTTGGGACCAGAAGAGCCTTCCAGGAAATAAGACAAGTTAACTTGAGTGAGAGAACTGTAAGCAGACGTCTGGATGAATGTAAGCTGAATTCCAGAAGACCAG